>NC_137627.1:13730707-13770707 GCF_963383615.2 Lipophrys pholis | reverse complement strand
TGGTTCAGAACATAGAAAATCTGAAAATAATTTTCCCCTCACAGATGACATTTTTGAGTTCAAAGAAGTCTTTCAGCTTTTATGTTTTCGAGGCATATCACCTCACACAACAGGCCAGGAGATTAAAGCAAAGCTGTCTAGAGATGATTGTCAACAACACTAACGTATTGAAGGGCAGGATGCAGCCACAGAAAGGCCCGGTAAAGGTTGAGGAAAATCACAAGGATATTTTAAAACCACAATCCATATCTGTGCACTTACCATGGCTTGCAATTGGGCAACAATACCTCAAAGAAACTACAGAGCTGGAGGCCAAAGGTCACAGTGACGATTTTGCCGCTCGCTGGACTTAAAAGACGAATTCTGAAATTCCTTGCATCTTGTCTGGATTACACAAAAAGACAAGCGAGCGATGATTGGAGTCACTGTGTGTCTGGAATAGGAAATGAGCACCTTGGCCCCCCTGCTGAGTGAGTAAATGGCTTGTGGGGGTCTGACTGAGTGCTATTGGAGCTTAGAAATGACTGGAGCTTTTGGAGATGCAAAGGACATCACAGACAAGACAGCACAAGGGTTTGATTGTGAAAGCTTTGCTGAAAGATGCCTTGTGTACGCGTGTGTTCGAGTACACATTTACAAAGGAGTGCGTCACTGGGAAAAATCTTCACAGGCAAGAAATTAAAGCTTGGATTTGTAAATACTGTGTGTGTGTGTGTGTGTTTTGCAGAAACAATTTCTCAGCGAAACCGAGCGTTTGTCTCCACAGTAAACATTCAATATGAAACATTGGGGTGGACGTTAACCCACGTATCGATCAACTTAACTGCGTTTCTTCTTCTCTTTATATACAGTCAACTATAATTAGCTGAACCTTCTCATCTGTCTCTCGCTTTTTCCTCTTGACAAATAAACAACCTCATTCAATTTACAGTCTAAATGATTCCTCAGCTTTGACTTTTCATTTGTCTTTGTGTATTGGTTTGGTAATGTGTTGTCATCCTCAGCATGATGGAGGAGTGGAGGTCGCCGACTTGGCAAGTAAGAGTCTCTGTCTGAAGACTGAGCGCTGAGCTCAGTAAAACTGCAGTAATTCACTAATGCACTCACTCAGAAAACTCTGTGGCAGATCAGGAAGACATCATCACAACAAATGTCAAAAGACGGTTCTGACAATTGCGCAGACATTAAGCTCATGCCAGTGCACAAAGCCTGCAGTGCTTTGGATAAGTAGTTGCCTAAATGCCCAACACTCTGGAGGATACTGCATTTATGACTGGAAAATTACTAATCTCGAACCAGTGGGGAAAAGCTGGACAGGGAGAATGGATGATAAAGTCTGTCCCCTTCTGTGCAAGCATTCAGTGTCCTTGAACGGGCTGTCAGCAGTGGCAAGTACGTTCACTATTAACCTGTAACGTTTTATTCTATCTTTCTATGAGAGTACTTTTAGACAATTTACAGGGACTTCCTTGATGTTGGTGTCTTGAGTTCTGTTTTGTTGTTCCCGTTTGCCTTTTCTGTTTTTATGTTGTAAGCCATCATATTTCTGTCTTTATTCCATATGATTCAAGTGTTTATTCAATCTTGTGATTGTTCGCCCCACCTTAATGTGTTGACTGTATCTCATGGTACATAGGCCATGTTATTCTTCTTTTTGCTGTTTCTGTATCAGCTGCGCTGCCCCTGCAACCATGACCCATTTATGTTTGTTCCTACATGTGTGTATTATGACTCCTGAAGGTGGGTGTGCAGAAACCCCCATTAGTAACAAAACACCTTAAACTGAAGGAGCTTCGTGTTATTCCAGCAATTCATGTTTGTTTCCTTAGATTAAAAACTTACTGACATTAACGTTAAAATTAAAGTAGTGTAAATCGACAGCATCACGGGACTAACAAAAATTTACAGAGATCAGTTAATCAATTGATTAAATATTGTGAGAGGGAGGACTTCGAGCAAAAAATATGCAAGTTGGGAAGTTCTTGCTGTGAGGCAGTAGCCATAGCACAGCACCACACTCATCTCAATAAAACGCAGAATTGTGTTTTCAGCATGTCTCGTTTGATTTCCCTCTGTATGCTTTGGCATTGCTGATAATCATGCTCAATCTTCTCCCAATAAGCAAAAGGTCATTTGGATGAATCTGTAATCAAATATCTTTGGTGGGTAAAACAAATTAGTGTGCTCTGCAGTGATCATTTTAAAATGCTTATATAAAATGTATAAAAGGGAAAACAAGCAGCAGGGAGCTCGGCTCTTATCTGTCTTTGTTCCCCGAGGGGAAAACATCTTGCTGGTTTCTCTGTGACATTAAGACCAAACTGCCATGAAAAGTCCTTCTGTGGCTAAAGATGAAAACTGAACCATCAACTTAACTATAGATGATCAGACACTACGGTGCCGAACAGTTAAAAAGGTGCCATTTCTGCTTCTGTTTCTTTGGATTTTTGCGTGTTTACAAGATAATCCTTCTGGGTTGTACGACTGATGATCCATAAGGAGGACAAGGTGGTGACTGTGCCACTCGGTTTTTCTCTCAGTAAGTAGTTTCTCTTGTATTGGGCTCCTTGGAGGGTAGTCACTTTGCTTGCGCTTTCTGATGCGGTTGCAATTATGGTTGTCTTTTACAGCACTCTGCCTTTCCACACACATTAAGCCAGGGGAGGTGAACGTATATTGTCTTGGCTTTAAAATCGACCACACTATAAAGACGACTAAAACATCACCATCCCCCACCCAAAAACTCCCACACCCACACACAAATTGAGTTTTTAATGCTTTCTTGGAACAAAACCTTGACTTACATCCATTCCCTGCAGACTTAATTTGACTTCAGCTGTGACTACTGCTTCCATAACCGTAACTGTTCACTGGTCCCAAACACATGTCGTCACCTAAAATTGGGATGATATCCTTCATGGAGATCTCCTTTTTGTGTCAATTCGTTAGTGTGCAATCAGGTTTAGGTCCCTACTAGTATAGATTAACAAGGCTGGACACACACAGACACACCCACGTCCATCCAACCAACCAAACCTGGACTTATCGGTACAATACAATACATAAATTCATACTTGCAGACTTATTCTGAACTCAGCCATAACTATAGTCTAAATTTAAAACATTAAAACATTTTCAACAATAAAATCATTGATTGTCCTTATGTGGGTCTGTATTTCTTACCCAATGGTGACATGAGTCCTATTCATGAAAAATAAATGAACGAGGTATGTGATGAATAGTACTAGCAAACTGGACAAACAGGCTCACTTACCAACAACAATGATGACAAAATGAGGAGGAAACTTAAATTGTGGTGGTTGTGGTGGGTGGGGGTGGGGGGCTCAGGCAAACAGAAAGAATACAAGAAGAGTTGATGCATTAGCAGTACTAAAACATAGAGCAGCGATGGCCAAACAACTAATGCAGAATTGAAAAGGAAAGCCTGAAACAAAAGTAGAATATGTGGGAAGTGGAGGACAGTAAACAAGAGACAGAGGCAGTCTTTTAGTCAGGGAACCGCCTAACAACCCTTAGCTGCTGATCGGGCTGTTTCTGGGCAGCAACGCTAAATGTTCTGTTCAGTCGTCCACAGTCACATAATCCTCTTATCCCAGTTGATTTCAACGTTGTGAAGTCGCAATCGACTGTTTTCTGTGAAATTGGCAGAACCGCAATGGTCATCTGTGTCTTCAGCGCGCTGAGCGAACCCTCAAATAACAAGAAGAGGCAGCTGGGCACAAACAGAAGGGTATGAGCGCCGCGTACTGTGTGCAGATGAAAAGAAACTAAAAGTACCTGAATGAAATGATTTAGTGTGAAATGATAGTTTGCTGCTTTCTAGAACTGTACCCCTTTGTGTCCCACTGCACTTACCTGAGAGGAAGACAACGCATCAATCTTTGTTGTTGGTTTTTTTTGCCCTTCACAGTACATACGTAGGGATCCATTGAATCAATGAGGGTACTGGAACGAGACCCGCGGTCAAGGACTCAGTAGTTTGGTTCTTGACCTCACCCTGGGTGTTAAGCCTCAGTGATGTGACATGCTGTGTTCACTGGGAGTGAACTGCAGGTCAGATTTAATCACTCCAGCCTCCACACAGTCTCTAACCTTGATTAGGAGAGCATGCAGCATGAAGCACCGGACTAAGGGAGGCACACTGTATAAAGATGCCTCCACGTTGATGTAGTGGTTAAGAGCGGTGTCACGGACAGAATATGTGGTAACAATAGTTTGCATGTTTTACCTATGCATGTCTGGGTTTTCTATGGATACTCTGGAAAAAATCCCAAAACACAAGTTTGGATATAGTCTGAATATGAGCCTGGGATTGTACTTTTCTCTGTCTCCCCCGCCCCCCCAACCACCACCACAACCCCGAGTCTGATAAAGGCTGTAGAGAATCTGTGTATGAAAAATGCATGTCAATCAGTGATTGAACGATTCCAGACATTAAGAAAATTAAATACATCTTTGCAGTCAATAAATGCTCATAGAAGAGAGCACTTTTCTTCACCCCAATGTCTTTTTTTTTTTTTTTTTAAACCTGTTTTGCCCTGAGGGATACCTGCAGCTCTTCAATTTTCTCTGGAAAAGCAATGCAAGTGTTTCTGACAGCTGTGTTGGTCCCACTGTGGGAGAGACGGCTACCCAGCTGATCTGCTCAGCGGGGTACTCCATGCTCCGTTAAAGTGATAACACATGCAAGAATTCAGACTCATGCCTTCCAGAAAGCTCAAGCACACATTTGATTCGGAACAGGAGAGACCCAAATGGTGAGAGAGCTTATCTATAAATGACATCAGAGCTCTGAATGTCCAAGAGATAATATTTACCGTCTAAGACAGTGATTCCCAACCTTTGTTTTTTTTTCTTTTTCTGGGAGCTCCCGCAGATAGCCTCGGATAAGCTATTCCAGTTTCTGATTTGTCAAAACATTACAGTGAAGCCAAAGCATACAAAAGAAAGAGCATTAAAAATTCTCTGGTGTACTATAACTTTAAAAATGTTCGTATCATTTCTTTTGACATTGGAAAATGGGACTTTAACAACTGAGAATGGGCAAAATCGTGACCTTTCTTCTGGGGTCTGTTGTCCAACAATAGGGTCCTGGACCCCAAGCTGGGAACAACCGCGATAAGTGAGGTTCTTTAAAAAAAAAAGAAGAAAAGAAATCATAACTTCAAACATTATCCAGAATCTCTTTCACAAAAATCTCAGCTTTTTTTTTCCCCCTCTGCAGGTTGCCATCGAGTCAAACAAAGACTA
The DNA here is from genome assembly GCF_963383615.2 of Lipophrys pholis. Lineage (NCBI taxonomy): Eukaryota > Metazoa > Chordata > Actinopteri > Blenniiformes > Blenniidae > Lipophrys > Lipophrys pholis. The sequence continues at coordinate 13,765,436 of NC_137627.1, read as the reverse complement.
AAATAAACCACACACACACACGCACACACACACACACACACACACACACACACACACACACACACACACACACACACACACACACACACACACACACACACACACACACACACACACACACACACACACACACACACACACACACACACACACACACACTTCCACTCCTCACGAAAGGTGCTTCTGAAGTTGCTTGTTCTCTATCATCATTTGCTCAAACTTTAAAAATCATGTTCCTCTTTTGTTGTCGCCTCTTTGTTAATTCATGTTCCTGCTTCACGTTACTGTCTAGATAGAGCTGCTCAGGCTGGTTTAATCCAAAAACAGTTGGAAAATATTTGGATCAGTGTGATAACTGCAAATAATATATGTAGCACAACAAGGATATTGTATGTTATCCCCCTCCCCCCTCCTCCCTCCTCCCTCAACCTTTTTCTCTCTTTTCTCTTCTCTCTCTCTTTGAGCGTTCCCCCCCGGTCGTGTACGGCAGCCATGCCATCTTCTGACGGAGAAGGCAACAGGAGGAGACTCCAGGTCTCTCCCTGTTGCAAGACCAAAATCTGTTCTGACTCCGAAGGCTCTCAATCACATCATATTGTTGGCCCAAGCTGCCGAACAGGACAAGGGCAAAAAAAAGAAAAAAAAAAAAAAAAAACAAAGACTAAAATATAATGACTCACAACATAAAGCAGAAAAGACAGAATGGGACAAAAACAGAAATCAAGACACCAACATTGAGAAAATCCCGGTCAACTGTCAAGAAGTACTTCAGTATAAGGAAAGAATATAACTTTACAACTCAATAGTGAATGCACGTTCTATTGCTGACAGGTCTCTGGGTCTCAAAAAAGAGACTCAAATAGTGCAAATGTCAGATTGAAAAAAAAAAAAAATAAATGGACAAGTTTCACTTGAGTTTGAAAGCTCAGCACATTACAGTAACCAGGTCATTCATTTTATTTCATCAATTCTAACCAATTATAAGTCACATTCTTAGGCTGGCATGAAAGGTGGCAGACTTTGCTGAGCATATATTTCTTTCTAGAGAAATCCGAGAAGTGATGGTGTGTGGTGAGGTGAGTAAGATAGGAGCAGTATCCACTCTGATCATAGGCAATAATTCTCCTCTAAACCAAATTACGCTCACAAAACTTCTTTGTGGCACTGATGCATATTTTTTATGTTTGCAGAATTGAATAAGCAAAATCATTTAATTTTGCTTTTATTGTGGAGTTTCAAGCGTAAAATCCTGGGATATTCCAGATAAACAAACGTGTTTGGCACAGATGTCTCTCAGAGTTGGCTTCATATCCTTTGTCAGTTATCCTATGTAAATGCCATACGACTCCACATGTAAGTAGCTCATACCCACTGTGACGGCCAAATATAGACATCATTCCACCCAGCTCAAATTGCACATGCACACATAATAATCCATCTCAGTCTCTCTATTCTTTGTATTTAATTAAAATAAGGTCATCTCACTCATCTTATGCAGAATGATGACTGGGCTTAGACAGGGGGGCAGATAACACATGAGATACAGTCTAATTAAGGTGGTGGACAGATAAGAGTCAGTGAATTGATGGCTTCAATATTAAAATGGACAGAAGAGCTGTGACTTTCGTATTTCAGCTTCAGGGTAACGGTTGAAAATGTTCCTTCAGTGATGGATTGAGCTAAACTATGCAATCTGACAGGTAGTGGTGTCATTGAGACTATTCATTAAAGATTCAATAACTCACATTTCTCCAGCTTTTCCGTGTAGGGTACCTACTATGCTACATGATCTTGGGTTCAGTAGGGAAATATGCAGACTATATTATGGCTCTCCTTTCACATCAATCTCTAGGAAGAACACAGTTTTATATAGTGAATCTCTCTCTCTCTCTCTTTTTAATATTAAGATAGCAGTATGCAACTCTGAATGGTAAATGAACAGCTCACTTCTTAATCGGCCTCATCTGCTGTCAGTCACGGGAACATCCGTGTTTAAAGCACACGGCGACACAGCCACCTCACTCAACAGTCTGGACTGCATGAAACAATAGATAAGTAATGAAGCTGGGCACTGCGAGTGCATCATCCCGACAATGGAGCGCCAGAAGAGCACAAACAGCTATGATAGGGAGCCTTTTGGGATAAGCCATTTTATTGCTCCTTGTGATATGCCCAGCTGCTTTCTATCAGAGATAGATATGAGGGCAGAAGACAAAGCTTAAACAGTTCAGATGGAGGACACGGGCTTATCTTGTTTAGAGTAATTAAACATCACGGCTGATCAAAGGGATATCTGTTGGACTGGGACCAAAGGGTGAGGGGGCTGGGAGAGAAAAGCCCGTGCAGAACACGCCCACATGCCATCACACGCTAAGAAGTGAGAGGATGACAAAGCTCGTGATAGAAACAGCTCAGCATTAATGTTTACAGGATCCACCATCAAATGCTATCCTGTTCCTGCTTGCAGCAAAGGATTTCTTTCCATCATTTGGTGATTTCCTCTGCCTTCAGCTCACAGCTTAGCCCATGCCGTGTCATCATTGCTATTAATCCAAGCATCTTTTGTTTGTGTACAAGATAAATTACCTGTGCAGAGACGAACACTGGCTCTTTGCAGGTACAGTTTCAAATTGCTAGGGACACTTGTTGGGGCTGTTTGCAGTCTACGTCAGATCATCACTGTGAATTCATTCGCTCTGTCACTTTGCAGTGCTGTTCTCTAAGCACCGCATAATGAAGAAAAAACACTTTGACGGTAGAACATTAAAAAATCCTTGATCACATTTAGGGCAGATTTTATGATCGAGGCTGTCATAAGTTAAAATCATTTCTCTAATCTCATATTACTGACCATATCCAATGAACCACTCCGATTCAGCTGATGCTCAGCTCAGAGTCTTAGCAATGTAGCCAAGTTTCTCATTGTGGCTGGTAGGACATTAGGACAAGACAAAGTGGGTTTTAATTGAGGCGCCTTGTCTCAGTGACAAGAAAATCAGCTGATCCCAGAGCATAACAAACAACTTGGTTACATCACTGCAGACATATGGGGGCTTTCAGGAATAAGATCCTTCAGATTATCATCTAGCATATGTGCACACCTACATTATATGACCAAGACAATGTATGTTTCCTTACAAATTTGGGCGGCACAATGATGTAGTGGCCATACGGGTACTGAATGATTATTTCTTCCAGAGTCAGCGACTGTTTGTGGAGTTGTATGTTTCTCCTGACCAAAAATTGGGGCAAACTGGTGAAGAAGAGAGGTGTGAGTGTTGTTATGTGATAGGTTATATGATACCTATCAATACCCTGACATATGCAATGCTTCCTTTGAGCTCGTTTCCACAAACGTGCTATGAGACGGCAGTTACAGCAGTCGAATATGTGTTGGTTTGTCAAATTTCAACTCAAACTTTAAAAGCTGAGTTCTGATTCTCCATTGATATGATGCAAATGACAGTACGTTCATTGGGTCATGCCATCATGGATCTTTCGAAGTTCTGGGTCAAGGTTGCAGTTACTGTGAAGTAATTCCGCACCATATCGCTAGGGGGCGTCGAGTTTCAGAAGCATCTGTTGTGAAATTGCAGGAAACTTTGGAGTGCCTGAGATAATGTGCTGTGGCACAGTGATCGAAGCATTTGCAATTTGAATTAAATGTGATTCTGTTATGAATAAACATTCAGCTGTTTCCAAACCAACTGATTATTATTCTCTGTGTAAATAGAACAAACTGGACAGTCGAACTGATGGAGCAGAGCAGACCAATCACAGACAGTCTGGGTCTCTTCGATGTGCAGTTACAAATGTTTGAAAGTGCAACGTTGGGCGAGGCAGAGCCTCTGGGAAGGTTCACTGTGACCAATCAGGCTCAAGTCTGAGTAACTATTCTTACAAATTTGCATGATGTATGAAGAGCTTTGACCGCAATGGCCAAATAAGAAGACATGTGCAGCTCTTTGCAGTTATTGAGTTTGTTGTCGGGTTGGGAACGCTTCGAAACCAAAGAACAACAACATGCAAAACAGTGTATAGAACATGAGAGAGAAGAAAGTGTGGAAGGGTCCATTGGGAAGAGACACCCAGATGCATAGAGTTCAAACATTGGTTAAACCTGTTTGTTGTGTTTTCTGTTCACACATTTTAATGCAAATGTATCTATTCACGTTACCGAACTCCTGCTTTTGCATATTGGTGAGGGGCGGTTGCTATGTTTTGGCCAATTCAGGAATTGACAAGCAGTTCCCCAGGCTTTCCGGTCCTTACTTAAAGACTCTCGGGATTGCAAGAAAAAAGGTTAGGAACCACTGGTCTGTATACAGCTGATCCCAGCTGACATTTGATGAGAGGCAAGCACAGAAAGGTCCTTGAGCTCAGAAATCAAGCTGTTCTCAAAGTGAGGCATTAGTGCTAACCACTCTAACCTTCAAAAATGATCGGCTTTGTTCACCTGTGTCTGGAGCTGTGAATTCCACTGCAATAATTTGGTGGGGGCCTCTCCTGGAAGGTGCAAGGAAGATTTAAGGGGGCCCAGTGGCATAGAGCTTATTCAAATCAATTTTATAACTGTATTTAATCCAGAAGGGCAAATCAAATTACATTGAGCAGCATAAATAAAGTAAATTATAAATGTACTGAACACTTATGATTCTCAAACACTCTAAAAGCCACTGTTTACACTGTTATCAACGTGTGAAGTTCTGATCCTCTTTTTTTTTTTTTTTACAAAAAACATTATTTTTTCATAGTCATAACTATTTTCAAAACATATTTAAATCATATTTTTTCTCAAGTGTGTGGGGAAAAAAAAAATACCAAAAGAATAAATGAACAAATTACAAAAATCTCGCTTTGATTAGTTACCCATAATGCCAGGGCCACTTCATGATGCCAACATAAATCAGTCACAATCCCAAAGCACTTGACAAAATCAGGACATCATTAATGATGAGGTTTCATGAAATTTTCAGTATTTATGATCCCTGGCAGACATTCCTGCAGCACGTCCCCTCCACCAAACTCTTCCTGTGCCCTTGATTAAAGAGATATATCAAATCAAGTCCTGTTCAACAAATGAGTGTCCACTAAGTCATTTGTCATTTAATTACTGCCGCTGACTGAAATATGGCATCACTGCCTTCATTCACTGAGCGAGATGGATTTGTACTGGAAATCCAATGAAGGCATGTTGAATAAAAAAAAAATAAAAAAAAGTGCTGCATTATGTATGCACAGAGGATCCCTCCATTCAAATACTACTTGTAATGGCACAATATTAAATTTGTAAAAGACTGTGAAACATATGCAAATTAGGGATGGCGGTATAGAAGTGTATATATTGTAAGTGACGTGTGATTTGAATGCATTTCCTGGGCCAAAGTGACTCGGGTCATTTCCATATTCTAGCCTTTATGGCAGGGCGACAGCTGCCTACTGGAAATGGAAATCATCCGATGAAATATTTATCCACACTGAAGAGTTTAAAAAAAAGAAAAAAAAAAAGAAAAACAGCTGGTGAATGCAGAGAAAGAGACAATGAATTAATAACATAAGTACGGGACAGATAGGAACCTATAAAATGGTGTCTGTCGAGATCTTCATCTCGAGAGCAACCATTAATAAAACATAACCAGTAGCAGGAAACTTCTCCTTGGCTTTACCTGCTGAACTTTCTACCTCTGTTGATCCCGAGGGAGATTCGCTTACTACAAAGTAGTTAAAACGCCTTCATCGTAATAGTGATGTCATGTCGTTTCACAGTGAAACCTCTGTACTCCCCACAGGAGTGGGAAGCCACTGAAGAGTTGTTGAGGAATGAAACGCTTCTTTACAAAGATTTCTCTTTTTTGCTGTCTCCTCTCGTACTCTCTCCCCGACATACTGCCTCTCTCGTATCACCCCCCCCCCCCCCCCCCCCCTCTCTCTCTCTCGCTCCCCCTTTCTAGTTTTCTCAGAGTTCGTGAACTCGGCGAATGACTGATTTTTGCGACCGCGCGGCGCATTGCGTACGGGAGAGTGTTGTCATATCAAAGCTGTCAGGCATTCTCTGTTTGCTCTATGAATCCTGCATGCATCATTTCCTCGACAGCTGATGCGAGTATGCAGACGTTGCGCGTAGTGCGGGACAGTATGTCTTTTTGTCATTCAGCGTACACCAAGGGTACAGAGTGTGTCTTTGTGGCAACATGTACTATTTTACTGAATACACAAACAAACACAAGCTGAATACTTGATAAACTTGAGAAAACCCATTGTTGACTCAGGTCCTGACAAAAACTGTAAAGTCTACATTCAATTGTGAATATATTGGGCCCAGCTGAACTAATGCTGTCTAACACAATGGCCCCTGCCTGTAAGGTTTATAATACTCACTTTCTGTTTTAGAGCAGTATAAATTCACTTTTATAGTCGTTTTGGAGGCAGTAGATCGTGGCACTGCTGAATTGTATTTTGTTATATCGAGAGGTGTTTCTATTACCCTTTCTTCCTATTACGATTTATATTAATAATGGTGGACTCAATATTAGAGGGGTATATGAGCAGAGGTGGAATGGTTCAACTGAGTTTTATTTATTTTTTCCTAGTAGTTTAGGGACCACTGAGAAACTGCTTGACTGTGTTTAGTAGCGTAAAGCTGCTGCAATACCATTCAAATCGAGGACCGTTGAACACATCGTAGAACGCAAACACCAGAAAGTTAGTCTTATTGGATAAAAAATCCCCCCCCCCAGATTTTGAGAATAATAATAATAAACATTTATAAACATGACTATAACACAATGACTCCAACAATTATGCTTCTATGCATGTGTCCATCTCCAGAACTCACCGCACACACAGTAGAAGTACTTCTCGCTTCAAGCCAGCACGCCTTCTTTTAAATTACTCATCTGTTTACAAATAAATACATAAATTAATTAATAAATACATTTTAAAAATATGGAATTCAACCATTCACCAATCAAGCACATAACATATACTTCTATTACTACTACTACTACTACTACGACTACTACTTCTCGTATTATTACTATTACTACTACTACAACGACGACTACTAATATTAATATAGATATTTCAGTAAAAGGATTTAGTTTCCAAGTTGTCCAGCCCTTCTTCTGTGAAAGTTATTGTTTCCTCCAATACAATGCAAAATAACATTTCTATAAAGCACAAGTATGTTGAAAGGGAATTTGTTTTCCTCCACCATTTCCCTCGAGCTTGCCGGAGTCCAACATCAATCACTGTTTTCTGATTGGACATTTCCAGGCTCTAAATATACCTAACACATGGTTTGGTAGCCACAGAGGTCAATGGAGGAAAGTAGGTAAAAAGAAGAGAGAGGACTATGACAACCTTCAAGAAATCTATAAATAAATTAGCCTTTAAAAAAAAAAAAAAAAAACATTTCACAGCTGAAAAAGTCATTATAAACATTTTAGACAAAACACACTTTATAATTAAGGCCAGTTTACTAAGTTTCAGATGGTTTCTCATAACAATCAAATGGGATATAGATTGTGTTGTTGTTGTTTCCTCAACATTGACAATAATTCCTATTCTGCTCCGGTAGATTCTAACCTCAACTTCTCCTTTCCTAAGAAAGTCTGCGCCTCAGCACTTCACTTCACCTGCTCACCGAGATGCTCCATGACATCATTTAGAAAGCAGAGCTTGTCCTCTTAACATCCTGCCTTTCCACAGAAACGTTGCTTCTCTTCCTAATTACCATCTTTGCCTCTATGCCTCCCTCCTGCTGCCGCCACTCTTCACATAATAAGGGCAATGTGCTTTCCTGAGTAATGTCGTGTGAATGACAAGTTACACCGCGGTTGCTGTGAAGTCTCCTTTTATGGCAGGCAGGTGCCCCATTGCACCTCGGTTTTTTGATCGACCAGGTGTCTCTAATTATGACAGTTTTACTCACCCTATTCCATCTCTTTAGCTCTTACAAGTCTCCCATCTCGCCTTTTTTTTTAACCCTCTTTTCCTGCCTCAGTGAGCAAAGTCTAGAAAAAAAACTTACTCTGCCATTTATAATCCTTTACCGCTCCTTTCAGTAATTCACAGGATGAGAGTAACAGGGTCAAATGGATGTCCTGTAACATCAGTGACGATGGGGTGGTGGAGATGATGAAGAAAAAAAACACACGCTAATATCAGTTTAGGGAGCTAATGAGGCTTGAAGGTGCACAATACAGCTCGGGATCTCCCTCGTTTGCTGCATGCATCTCCTTCTTTTTAAAGTTACAGCAACACTCCATCGTTCATGGACAGAACTTTTACCTGTTGGAAAACGCTTTCGCTAACGCGATGTGAAAACTTTGAAGGGGGGAGACTTTTTAGTTTATTCGCAGTTCGGGTGTTTACTTCATGATAACAGGTTATCTCCACTCAGGAGCAGGGTTTATTGGTTGTGTGATGATAATACTGTTGAATGTTTTTGTCCTCATTTCATTGGCTGATTCCTCTCTCTATCGGCTCAATAATCGCTCCCCGTGCACAGACATCATTACTGGACGGATCTTCTTGGTGAGAGATTGGTTAGCGAGAGAAAGGGAATCGGGAGAAAAAAAGGGGGAGAAGCCCTCTTCTTCTCCATCTTTTCATTAATCACAAATCATTTTTTTCCCTTTGGAGACCAGACCACTCAGCGGGAAGGAGAATAGGCTTTCTTCTTCCCTCTTTTCTTTTTATCTCCCTTCTGTTCAATACATTTCCCTCCCTTCTTCTCCCCAGGATTTCTGCAGTCTCTAAATGCCAAACCAATAAACCGAGAAACAAAATCCCCTTCCTCTTTCTCTCGCTCTCTCGTTCTCAAACAGACTGCATGTTCAGTATTTTAATAAAATCACAGCTTAGATGGTCACATCTGAGAAAGCATGTACACAGTGAAATACAAGCGCAGGCACATAACAATCGACGGATGATATGTGCTCCCTCTCTTTTATATTTCCAGAGGCGGTTTAGTGTAACCTACTGTTGCACGCCTCAGCAGCCACTGTGACTATTAGTGAGATCTCACAGGGCTGAATAAGCGGTGGGATTGTTCAAGTTGAATAACAACATCGAGAAGTTCTCAGGAATGCAAGTTCAAACTTGGCATTGGAAATCACAGAGACCGAGATGGACAGGGCCGTCATTCAGGCGAGAAACAATATCAAGAAGCCATATTGAGACTGGCCCCCTAAACAGTTCTTTGTGAAGAAGAAAACGCAGGAAGTATTCATACAATCCATTCGGTTACATACACTCCTGCCACTGACCCTCCTGAAAGAATTATAGTTATGGTGAAAGAACCAGCCGATGGTACATGCTTCATCTTCTGCTGTTCCCGCCCGTGAACACAGACACATGTTAACACACACATACACACAGACGACCTTGCTGCGCAGCACAAACTGCATCCTATTATGCTCAGCAGTGACATGACATATGCACCAAAGGAGGAAATGAGAGAGTGGTATTTTGGCAGCAGCGGAGTTGAAACCTTAATCTAATCTTCGAGGTCCATCTCTCTTCCACGCCGATGCACACTGATCTAAGTTTCAGCTGAAACCACCAAAAACACTGGTATCGCAAGCGAAGGCATGGACAGCCACACTAACCTCATTTTGTCATTTTCTAAACTGTCACAGGAATACTGGAGCACAAATGAACTATTTTTAGTTTTTCTTTTGTGGTAAAAAACAGTGGAGGATAATCAGTAGTGAGGGTGACTGTGAGTGAGATATATGCTGTGATATTTCATGGTGCCACCTTGAGTCCCAGCAGAAGTGCAGCAGGCAGGGCAGGGAGGAGAGGGGATAATGATCCTGCTGATAATGGAGGAGTGAAACCTGGTAAATGAGGCTGGGTGTGAACAGTGCTGCAGGGGGCTCCTTTGCACACAGTGTCTCTCTCTCTCTCTCTCTCTCTCACTCTCTCTCTTTCTCTCTCTCACACACAAGCCTACACATCTCATTGGTATAGAAAATGTGCACAATATTGTCAAGAGTACAAATGAATGGCAAAGTACTTTGTCGTCATCCCCTCCTGTATGTGGGAAAGCAAATGTATGTGAATGCATTTCTGCATGGAGCGTAAACTGCGCTGGCGTTTGCAAGCATTGCTTCTACAAGCTGCAAAAAGTACTATCGTTCATCAGCAAGCTGACTTGTGAATGGCCCCTCAGCACAGAGATCCACTTAGATCCACTTCACAAGGACTGTATCTATAGAATAAAGCCAACACTTTGAAGCATGTGGTCAATCTGCCCTTAATTACCTCCACAAAACCCCGATCAATAGATTCCAGAGGTAAGATGATTCCTAATTGCATCTGACTGTTGCTCTTAATGCCGCTGGTCCCCCGAATCAGACATTAATGATCAATTAAATGCTCACAACTGAGAAAATAGAGCTGAGCAAAATGATGTGGTGGCGTTCGCAGAACTGGTGATGACAGAGAGGCCCTCTTGGCATGAGAGAGAATAAAAAGGAAATGGGATAACCAATCCAAACCCCCTACAGCTCTTCTGGGGTGACTACAAACTCGCTCCCAGACCAACTGAAAGATACAAGTCTGAGCCTCCACTCAGCTAATCCCATTCCAATGCCATGATGTACGGATCAAGTCTCTGTAGGGGCCATGCCATGTCTTTCTGGACTCTTAATTCATCATTATAGCCCAAGATTGAGCTCAATGACATTGGCTACATGATTGGGATCATTGTGGTTGCATGTTGCATTGCATGATTGGAATAGTTTGTTTCAAACATGGATAAAGACTTTACTTAACAATGTAAATCATATCAGAGCTTTGTGACAGCATATTTAACTCAGTTCCTGACACAAGTTCGGCCCCTAATCCCGTCAATGTGTTGACAAATGTACTTCCAGCAGTAGTAGAAACCTTTAAGTCACCATTTCTTTATGTGTTTACATGACTCAGTGCCAGATGTACAGTATGGTATCAGTGTCTACTCTGAAATTGAATTCTACTTAGGGTCCGGTATCAACTTCAGTTTCCTGCCGGCTGTTTATATTCCTGCATATGTTTGGCCAATAAGGCACATTGAGACTGAAAATGGAAATAGAACTGAACGGAAGAACGAAATTATAAATAGACGACAGGCTGGAAAGACCCAGCAGCTTGTTCACGAGTCTGACGTCACCCTGAAAGACGTTAATATTTAATCCATGCGTTGTGAAATTAAAAGGCTCAAGGAGAAAAGGCATAGGAGGATCGACAGGGAAGACACTGACGGAAAGGAGGACAGAAGCAAGATAAGCCACTGAAAAGCAAATCGGCAGCTCACCTCTCTTTTAATTACAAACACATTGATAATGAGATAGTATCGCAGAGGAAGAGGCCCTCCACTGGCATCATCAGGGGAAAAAAGAGGGAGGTTTACTCAAACTGTGTGTCCTCTACACCAATACCAAAAGTGCCTGCAGTGAATTTGGATAGGGTTTTCAAAAAGTGAATACATTGCCTGCAAATCCAGACGGATACTGTAATTGATATTCAATAAAAATAGAGAGGAATCCCCTCAAGAGTAAAGAACAGATCCATTTTGATAGTTTTTTCTTTACTGGGCCTGGACTCCTCCCTGATACTTGGATAGTCTGACTCGGCAAAGCAGAACAGTGACCTCCTGTGGCTCATCCAGGAAAATACAAACGCAACATGACATCACTCTGAAGCTGGAGCCGTTCTCATTTGTCAACTTGTACTGCAAACGTATGGACATGCATGCTGTAAGTTCTAAAGTTAATCAAGATGCATAATTAGATTCACTAGGCTTTCCTGGGAACTTCATGTGCAAAACAGCTTATTTCTAGTTTCAACTAATTACGACTCCGAGTACGTGTAGCCCCAGAGCACTCCTCTCAATCACATTCACACACCCATCGAGCATGTCACATTGCCATAATATGTATTACACACTTCGGAGATTGTATGACATGACATGTCCCAGGTGTTATAGGGCCCATGTTCGACTTGACATGCTGCTGGCAGGTGATTAGCAGAGAGTCAGACCTCGCTGCCCCCATCACACATTACTACGCAGAAGGCTTCATCTCCCTAATACATAATTATAAGAGCCATATGAATGCCCTTCACATGTCTGCAGGGTGGTTTGAAACATTTACAAAGAAATGTAGAGCTGAAGCAGATAGACAGGAAAAAGCCATTACTTTGGTTTGCAGTTGGGGCGATGTAAGCCAGAGTCTATAGCTTCTAGATCTAGAGCAGGATAGTCTCTATGCACTGTGTTGATGGTGTGGTGCTAGGTCACTAATGATTCTGTCAATCAATACCCTGGCTGGTGCGTCACAGCAGTCTTCTCACATCCTGTCATTGCCGTCACTCCGCTTGGCCCACCTCAGACACAGCGAGACCCAGCACACCCACACCTGCATGGCTACTACACAGTGCATCGTATCTAGGTTAGAGTTTATGACAAGAGGGATTATGTCAATGCAATCTGCCGCCTACAGACCATGCATCACTCCTGAGGAATAATATACTAGGAGTATAAACGCAGATACAGGAGGTGTTCTCAATTAATTTGCACCTAATGAATGAAAAAAAAAAAGATTAAACATGTGAATTTCCTCCACAAGGCTTCAATAAACCTAAACTAATTCAAGGCAATCCTTAATCTCCTGACATAGGCTTTTTGCATTGTTCCCAGTATTACAGTAACAGGATTGTAAAAGCATTGGCTGCAGTTACACCCATCCTCCAGCGAGGAAGCGACTGGTGGGGGTTAGCATTAATTTCCAAAGCCTTATGTTTCATTTGCATAATTACCATAAATCATCACAGGGATGTTCTGGTCCACAGTAGAGAGGAGGTTGGAAAGGCTATTGGTGAAAGGCAACAGTCAAAAGCCACGCAACATGGGAAGTGCTGACACGGCTGCTGAGGGTTAGATGGTTATCTTGTGAAAAATAAACAATTGTCAATATATTCCAAGCATGTTCTCAGTAGAAAACTGTAAACAGAATCTGTCCTCAATGCAGACCAGTGAACACAATTACATAATACATTATGACAAAAGTAGGACTTGTAATACGTTTTCATTACTGCTGTCATAACAACAATGACTCGTATGCAAGGGACTAATTTGTTTACTATGCAACTTAATGGTTCAGCATGTTTCTTTGTTATATTTGTTAGCAAATTTTTTACATGATGAGTCTACAACTAAGCTACTAAAAGAACACAAATGTAATTTCACTCCATTGATATGTTGTGTTGAGTCCCGATCTGAACTTTGAAGCTCTTTGAGGCAAATATCGGATTTCACGTAAAACAGCATCCGCCGTGCTTTGGCCAGTCATTATTTCAAAATCTTCATGTATACTGAAAAGTACTGAAGCAAGTGAAACTTGCATTTTGTATGCATCTACCGATCAGTTAACCGTATAGTATGGGGTTAGAGAACAGCAAGCACCACAGAATAAGAGCACCATGAGCCCGAGGGGCAGCCATTTACACAATAACAATGCTGAGGCCTTGGTGTAATAACCACTCCACCAGGGTAGTACAATATGTGACCTTTGCCAGTTTCTTCCATCTATAGTAATGAAAGGTTGGCTTCTGCAGTGAATGAGAGAGACTACAAAGGATTAAAATTATGTGAGCTCAGTGACGGGGCAACAATTCGGATCCTGCACGGGCTTAGATGAGTAAAAGGGATGCAGGGAGTTAAATGCTTTGACACAGGGTACAGCCTGTGCTGCCTGCTGGCACAGTAATCTGCTGAACTTCAAGTGCTTTGTGCAATGATGAATTTGAGTCATCGGGCAGAGAAGTCGGTGGGGTATTTCAGGATAACTAAAGCAGATTAAGCACACTCAGAGGTTAACCCAAAGACCTAAAGGGGGCTCATATCTCTCAAAAGTCCATGTCTGCTCTAGGTACCCGCACTGCAACATGCAAACTAAACATGCAGTAACACCATCAAAGTTACCTAAACTTTACCTCACCTCTTTTATCTTTATATCCAAGTTTCTTAAGATGCTGCTGCAGCTGCAGCAGTCTGATCTGATGGAGCCAAGAACAACAGAAGGTGGGTGAGCAAGTGTGATAAAGAGAAAGAGATTGAATATGAGAGGGGTGGAGGTGCAGAGAAGCCCTGCAGTGTGAATGAAAGAAGACAGAAAGAGGTAAAATGAGAGAAGGGAATGCTAAAATAAAAACCTGAACGAATAAGAAAAAAAAACCAGGAGGGGAACTTAAGAGGGCACTGATGGAGAGGGCAGAGGACGAAGATGCATGACAGCTGGCAGACAGGGAAGGCGGTGCTGCTCTGCTCAGCCCAGTCTCACTGCACCTCGGCTGGCCAGATGGACTAATTTGGCCCTCTGTGCCCTTCATCAACCAACACACACACACACACACACACACACACACACACACACACACACACACACACACACACACACACACACACACACACACACACACACACACACACACACACACACACACACACACACACACACACACACACACACACACACACACACACGGAAATGCAAAACAACACATGCTTGCTTTGTACAAATCTGCATAGAAATAGACACTCTGTGTCAAGACCATGAAGCGAATACCCTTGTTGAACTCACATGGCAAAAATTTAAATCCATCCTGGTAAACCAAGTTAGAGAGAGGGAAATAATCAAATTGTACATCAAACATAATCACAGTAAACAAAATATGCCAAGAAACTATTTACCTTTGAGACCTGAGTTTTTGTGCAACACTCGCTACTATACAGGGCCTCCCTCTAGTGTCTGCACATCGCTACTGCATCACAGAGCTTTAATCAGCACCAAGGCAATGGACAGCTCCCATGATGGAAAGGCAGACCACCAATACGCTACAAAATAATAGCCTGAAAACCACTTTTGGTAGATTTAATTTTTGTAAATCTATAAATGAAAAATCTCTCTGCAAAGTTTAGCTCTCATTATCTTCCTTTCAATGTGTTTGTTTTCATCCTCATTTCTCAAGTAATTTAGTGGCAGTCCCAAGAGAGAGGGAGAGAGAGAAAAAGCATTCAGCCCGTCCCCAAACAGTATTGATTGATGTCTGGTTATAAAAAGACATCAATCATCCAGACAGTCTAAAATTGAAGCTGCAGTGGTTGGTGTGTCCACGTGCTTGTGTGTGTGTGTGTGTGTGTGTGTGTGTGTGTGCCTGCGTGCGTGCGTGTGTGTGTGTATGTGCCTATACTTGTAGGTGGTCGTGGTGGCCGTGCTGACGCGGTGCAGTATTACGAAACAATAAAATTTAGACAGCTGATTCATATCTGAGCATAAAAGCCAGAGTTTTGTTAGGTTCTTCTTTAATGAAACCTATAATTTCTGCCTCCCACAATGGTGTTGCTATAGAGCAGAGGGATCGATCATAAAGAGAGATATCCAGAGCCGCTCATTTTTGCAGGATTGCCATGGCAATGAGGGAGCTCAGTTACACTGCGAGAGATCATTTACACAGTAAAGAGTCGCATGTCAACCATGTCTCTCTGCAGAGAGTCGAGCAGACATCCTTCATAGAAAGACATGAAGGGAGGGAAAAAACACACCCATACAAAGATCTGGTTGCTTACACACACACACACACACAGACTCACACACACATGTGCGCTGTGGTGTCATGCAGCAGGGTTTTGTCAAAGACTGATGTTATAGTCACAAAGGTTAGAAATTCAATCACTTCAGAGATGGCTTCCACGTCATTGTGTCTCAAGAAAATATGACTCCATCCCGTGTGTGTTTGTGTGCTCGCTCGCTCGCGTGTGTGTGAGTGTGTGTGTGGGTCCATGGATGTATAGACCCCTGCACGCGTGGAGAATGTATTGCTGGGTCAACAAAAATGAAAGTGTTAGAATTTCAAACAGGGTGGAGCTGTCATTCGTAGCAAAAACATTACTTTTATGAAAAGCACAATCGCAGATAGAAAGTGTATGAATCGAGACAGCTTTAACTTGATATCTGATAATCATACAAATAGAAAAGTACCTTACACCAGATTCGTATAGGCACCTGTTTCTCATATAGGAAGAGCAGATAATCGACAGCATCAGCACATTCAACTGGTGGACAAACGTCTGTTTTTCATCTTCCTTTCCTCTTCACCGCTCTCCTCCATCTTCCTTGACCTTAAGGTCTTAATGCACACCAACATTCGCTCTCTCGCTCTCCTTTTCTCTGAGACGATCGGCCCATGTCAGCAGGTCGAAGTCACTTGAGCGAAGCATTTCCCTGCCATATCCAAGTATCTCCAACACAGCCGCGAGCTATTATCCGCGTGTGTGCACGCGCATAAACTCAAAACCACACTTGATGACTATCTACAGGCTTCTTGGCCGAAACACTCTGCACCAGCTGCTCATGTGTTGCTCCGCGGCCCTTGAAAACGGCATATATTTATTTCTACAGCTCACCACTTTGAATTCTCCTCACTCATAACCTATCTGACCCCCTTTTATCCAGAAGAATCTAAATCAAACAGCCTTTTTCTGTGCAAAAGTATTTCTCTGTAGCGACTGAGTGGACAAGTACCACCTAAGTGTGCTCATACACAGAACTCTCCGAGCCGTCTCTGAGATTTAACCTGCCTGTTGACTTCAGGCTCAGAGATTAATCGAGGAGTGTACACACACTTGCTATTCTGCTGCAAGTCTGCAGACGACATCGGTATAGAATCGTAATGACCACAACAGACGCAGCGGAGAAAATCCTTGGGATTTACTGTGGTCTAGTTAAATAGGAGATGAGTAGATGATCTGAATGAGAATGACTGATTTCACTTCTGTGTGTGTGTGTGTGTGTGTGTGTGTGTGTGTGTGTGTGTGTGTGTGTGTGTGTGTGTGTGTGTGTGTGTGCTAGACCACATCATTTTGTGTGTCCTCTTTTGAGAAGCCGAGTAGTGAGTGAAAAAAATATCTGGGGAGGTACTGCCCCCAGCTGGACAGGAAGAGGAGTGTGTACATCTCTTCATAAACATTCCATACAGTAATCATATGAGCACGACTTTCAACAGAAAAAAGGGGTTCTGTAAGTGACGCCGTGGCCCCCACAGAAGGCTCATCTGAACATAACCAAGTCCGTTTGTATGTCCATGTGTAGGCAAAAGGATCTGAACAACAATAAAAGAAGATCTGTGCAACAATCTCCATGCAAAGTACTTCACTTCACGAGTGTGCTAAGAAGATCTGAGGCTGCTTTCTAAGCAAAGTAGGAGTCACACTATATACAAAATTCTCTGCTGCTAATTCACTAAGCAATTTGCATGAAGCGATGAAACAGTTTTAATACAATCATTTTTGAGGGATCGTTTGCAATTTTTCCCACCACACCAGTATAAAGTTGTGCACAATACTATGCAATTTTAGGAAATTAGTATTACAAACTTTTTCAAAACTAATAAGATTTTGTTTGCGTTAATGTCAGCGGTATATTTAGCAAAATAAAACTTGTTAAAAAAGAAACTGTTGATATTTCACAGCAACGATCAGGAGACCAACATATTCACAAAGTATTAGCATAACTAATAATAACAACAACAACTAAAACCAATCACCCAGCCACTAGAAACTTTTAATGAGCAATTAATGCAAGACGTATTACAGAAAAGTGGGAAAATTAGATTTTCCTTGCCTCTGTTTTGAGGTCTACTTAAAACACCAGCCGACACTCTAAAAACTGACATAGAGCCAACTTGTACACAGAACCAGTCCATCTTTGTCAACTGTGCGGTGAGCAGCTGCAGCCGCATACTCAGACGCACATGCGTCTCGAACGCCGTCACTCATGTGACGTGTTGACGCCATGTCCCAAATATGTGATGTACAATATGTGATGACATGGAATGAGGACGACTTACTGGGGTGCTGCCATCTGACAGGGTCATCATGCTGATCGACATGCTCATCTTGTCAGAGGAGGAGAGGGAGGGAGGGGAGGGGCTCCTCTTCTCAACTTCCTGTCTCTGCAGGAAGTCACGCCAAGCCCGCTGGATGCTGCATGTCGTGACAAAAGACAGCATCCAGCACAGACATACGCCCGAATGATGAGTCAAACTTTTATAAATAGCATGTACATTTATGAATTGCTAGATCTACATATAAAGCTGAGTTGCACTGAGATCCAGGCTATGAAACAAGTTAAACAAAATTTAAATCGCAAATAGCATGAGATATTGTCGGACTGTATTGAAGCATTGTGTTTACAAAATGACACCACTTTACTTTTTACAATGATTCGAGAGAAACATAAAGCTACAAAAAGTTAAAGTAAGCTAAGCGTTGTTGGTAATTTCTACGTTTTTAAACATATTATTATTATTATTATTATTATTATTATTATTATTATTATTATTATTATTATTATTATTATCTGCTGTTCTACTTAAGTTCAAAATCCATGTGAGAAATAACAAAAAACAAAAATCAATAAACCATCAGTTTATTTTTCAAGTACATTTGTCTATGTCCATAATTTCCTCCAAGATACATTACAGAGACGGTTTTGCATCATAACATAGAGTAAATAATTTTATGTTCTCTCAGAACTGTGTTATCTTTGTACACACAGCCTCCAAAAGCGTTGCTGGTCAGAACAGTTAAAAGTTCACAACGCCCCAACATTTTTATATTTTTCCTCTAATATTATAATTAAACTTCCCTCTGTACATCTCCCCAAAGCTTTATCAGAAATGACCTGACCACTGGAGGAGGAATGTTCTATTTTTTTGTGTGTTTTTTGTACATTATTCTTTAAACCCAGAATTCAAAATAGAGATTGATAGATAGAGAATATACCTACATCAACACCTTGGTATCAATGGGAGGCAGGTTGATATTGATGTTGTTGTCTAGGTCCATAGTCAGATGGTTACTGAACAGGAAAGAATTGGAACAGAGAGGGGAGGACATTCAGAGGACACACACACACATTCACACATCCAAACAGGTCGAAGCTGGGTTATCAGTAATTAAACCGTGATGTCTTGTTCCCATCTGCTGAGAAATTGGTATTTGCAAAGCCACAAGTGCATGCACCTCTGTGACTGTGTTTATCATTTTGTTTATGTGTGAACAGACTCACCTCTGAAGCTGAAAACCTTCATCGTTAACATGCTCATAGTTGCTCTGGAGGCTCTTCAGCTGATCCTGTGTGAGAGACAAACGGGGGACAAACTGAGTCAAGCATCCAGGGAATGAGACGGCGGTTAACATCCCAGACAAGTGTTTGTGGCTTAAATAAAGACACAGAAGATTAGAGAAGGGCCCCTTTGCAGATTGTGTACGTGTGCATGCAAAATATGACTGAGTGTGCAGCAGATGTGTGATCATTGTGCTGAGCTCAGGGACCCCTGTAGGTTTGGCAGCATTTTGGCTGTGTTTGATGTTTTCATGTAAAATTATTGAAGGCAGGTTCAGAAAAACTTGGCAAAATTTGCTGCCTTCGCAATTTTTCAAGCATTCAGCCCGGACGCACAGCAGAGGCAGCACAGAAGGACGCCATTCATGTCGCTTAACCACAGCTGTACAGATGTGATGAGGAGATGAGAGCGGCGAAACTTTACGCTTCCTCTAAAATGACGTTTAGCTCGGTTCTCCACTCCTCAGCAGCTGCTCTCAACCCCCCCCCCCCCCCTTGGCTCAGTTCTTGTGTTTTAATAGTGCTGTGTAATGAGGACATGCCTGCCTCTACATAATTGAGCAGACTAATTCAATTACAAGGGAGCAACAAAGTTTAAGTGGAACAGTTCTTCCTGATGAGCCAAGAGGGTCACATCAGGGCACTGAGCTTCTACCAGCTTCATCGCCGCGTGTGTGTGTGTGTGTGTGTGTGTGTGTGTGTGTGTGTGTGTGTGTGTGTGTGTGTGTGTGTGTGTGTGTGTGTGTGTGTGTGTGTGTGTGTGTGTGTGTGTGTGTGTGTGTGTTCAGGAATCAAACCTGCAAAATTCCTCACTAGTATTTGACTTTCTGTGAAAACTGATCCATTGCTGTGGATGAAAGGCTTTATTACATCTATAAGAAGGCAGATCTTCCGAAAAGAAATCCTCAAAGGGAAATACTTTACATCTTTTAAAGTAATACCACAGTAAGTCAAATGCATGCCAAGTGCTGCCCAGGCCCAGGTATTTACAGATATATAATGCACACGTTATAATGTGTTAAATTGAAAAAAATGTAACCTTGTGGTACTGTTTAAAGGTGAGTCTATAAATACAAATAATTAGACCAACAATCATCAAGCCAATCACACAATCAAATCTTTTGTAAAGTGGCATAAAACTGACCAAAATCACACGTTTCATTTTTCCATATTCCTAAGATAAATGTGTCATTCAGTCGCAGCAAGAGAGAAGAGGAGATGCTGATGTTTGAGAAACACAAAGAAAGAAAGCCACTCCTCAACCAGTACCACTTTGTCTCCCTGTATTGTATTGAATTGTATTGTATTGTATTCTTTTATCTTATTTTCTATTACTTTTTATTAGTTTAGTTTTTGTTTTTTTTTTGTTAGTTAGTTTAGAAGGAAACATACAAATCACAAGTTACTAAATATGTCAACTTGTCCAATATAGGGTCGGTATTCATCACGTCGCCATCCATGGAATAGACGAGACAGGATGACTATGAAAGTGTCCTTTTGATGGTGTCGCTCAGTGTATATGACATGTACGTGCTTGATGAAACAGTGTCTTCAGCTTCATAAACATATCCAGTGTGGCGGTTTTCCTCCTTTCAGTGCGGCAGGCGGGGTTGTTTTTCTCATTACTCTGCCTCCCAGAAGGAACAAGCAGCTCATTAGACAGAATCAAGAACTTTGACTAGTGATCAATGATCGCTTCAAGGAGCTTTTCTCTCTCTTTCTGTCTGTTTGTCTTTCCCTGGCTGTTTGTCCCTGATGAAAAGACCATTGTTGAAAGTGAAGCTGTGGCTCGACCGTGGACTCTCAGGCAAACTTCCACAGTGTTGCTGTGGCATTTGTTTTGGGGTTTTTTTTCTTCAAAAAAGTGCTTTTCTTGACAGACAGCAGCACTCAACACTTTTGAACAAACGTAAAAAAAAAAAGTGTCATTAGGATTCTTTTTTTTTTTTTTTCAAGCAGGCAGAGAACATAAAGATCAAAAGTGAGTGAAATGAAAGAAAATCTAACTTTAAAGAGCCCAAAATAACTTCACTTCACTCGGTAATTGAAGTGCAGAAAGAGTCAGGTAGTGAAAGGGACGAACGACAGGGAAAGCAAGTGACAATGATGGAGAGATAAGCGATAAATGAGGAGAGGAGATTGTGTGCGTGTGTGTGTGTCCGTGTGTGTGTGTGTGTTTGTGTGTGCATGTGTGTGATTGTGTGTGTTCCGATATCCAGAATACATTATTAACCACTTAAACAAAATCCTGACCTCAGCAGGTCATTTACAATGGTCGTAATATGTGCTATTGATTTCAAAATATGTGGCAGTATACATTTTGCAATTATTGTGTACCCAACCAAAAGCTAAATGTGTCGTCAATAATGACTTATTCATCCAGTTCAAAAGTGTCTCTTTCCACTATCTAGACTTGTATCTTTCCATCTCTGCCTCCGAGGAAAGACCCCCCGTCCCCTTTCTGGAGTGGGAATGCCAAAAAAGTACCGGAACATAAACCAGAGGTTTGCATAATTTAGTGGCAGAGTCGACAGAAAATCTATAGTCATTTTGGGCTTTGGCAGTGCCAAGCAGGCGTGTATTGATTGGTATGTGTGTGTGTGTGTATGAGTGTATGTGTGTGTGTGTGTTGGATTTATGGTAGAGTCAGGCAGAGAGCAGGGAGAGGAGGGATCAGGAAAGGAGAGTAAGAGAGAGAGGAGCTGATGGAGAAGAGACCTTGAACCCACAGGACATAACACAACAGAGGAAATTGAGCTGAAGACAACCAAATACAGGTTACGAGACCCCGTTTCATTATCTCCCCCTCTCTCTCTCCTGTCTCCCTTTCCCCACCTCGTTCATCTTTCATCAATCTTTTCTTGAGCTGCAGTTTGCAAAAAAAAAATAATAATGAAAATAAGATTTAGAGACACAACAAAGGTGAAAATAATGATGGGATCGCATTATGACAAATGTAATGGCAAAGGGATTGAGGATAGACACAACAGGGCACAGTAGACCTGAAGGTGTGTCGGAGATTTATCTATATCTTCATCGAGATCTACATTGCATAGAAATCAATACGTTGATACAAATATAGATACGATATTGACAATGTGTGAAAGCAAAGTACAGTCTGGACATGTCATCAGTCCATCACAGAGAGAACGGTACTCACATGCACACTTACTGGCCATTCAATGTAACAATCGGTCTCAAAAATGTGTTCTGAGCCCCACAGAGGGAGAACAAGCAGACTCCACATAGAGAGATGTCAAAACCTGGACCCAAAGTAGGGATATCCACTGCGAGGTGAGGGTACAGCCCACTACCTCCTTTATCTACGTGGAGCGGGTTAAACAAACACATTGGTGCGGCAGGTTGCGGGACAGGTGGATTGAGTTAAGCCCAGTTGAGGAATATTAACAACAAGCAGGCCTTTAGAAAGGCCAAACCCATTTATTATTACTGCCATCTCATACTGACCACCGTGGTACCTGGGCATTGAGGTGGAGAGAACAAAGCACGGTGCGCAAGTATACAAAAAGCCATTACAGCAGCTCTTTCTGCTGTGGAAATTGAGATTCAAGAACCTCTGAACCATACAACCAGCTTACAAGTCACTTACTGAGTCAGTTCTCACCAAAATATGATATCTAACACCTTTCTGTCGTTACAGGAAGCCTCGAGCAAGAACATAATGTACGAGATATACTGAAGATAGATGTTTTAATGACTGTGTATACGTTCTGACTGAGGAGGGGTTGTTTAAGTCACGTTTTTTAACTATATGAGATTAATTGCAACCACTGATACAATCATATATTTTTTTTTCTCCCAATTCTCAGTCTCTGAATGAACACAACCTTCTCTGTTTTAGTTGTTCCCGTTGTGAAAGAGAAGGACTTATCATTTATTCATGCATTAATGATCCATACAAAAACAAAAACAACAATATATATGAAAATGCATTACAATGCAATATTGTGGCTCAAATGCTGCAACATAAGCTTTAAGGGGGCAAATATTTATCAAAAGTTACTTTATTGCTTCATTGAGTTTAATAACTTGCCAGTGGTGTTTAATAAATCCACCCCAAAAAAAATGAAACGCATACTGCATTCATAATAGTTGAGACTCTTCAAATTGTACAATGTGTTTGAAAAAGCCTGTTTTACGCAGAGTTATGGGCATTGGTTTCACAACATCACATATAGCTTGTTCTGAAGACAAAACCAGTGTTTTTATTACTATTGAGACTCTGATTTGCACTGTGTGCTGCTGCACTGCTGACATGATCATTTGTATTTTATATGTCTTATTGCCCTTTTATACTTTTAATAGAGTTTTTTTTTTTTTTTTTTTTTCATTTGCCCCCTACTTTATTATATTTTTATGTTTATTGCTATACTGTGTGTGGTATCCCTACTGCCTTACTGCCCTATTAATGTAATGTTTTAAAACCTGGCCGCACATCACATTTTCTATAACAGCTCAATAAAAGATGACTTAACCTGACCTGAATTCAAACGGACAAAAGAACATAGGAGGGAAAAGGGCACTGTAGTGATTGTGAGTGTGGTACTTTTCTCCCTTAAAACACAACTCAGCATTTTCCTACAAGTCTATCAGAGGAAAAGGAACGGTTAAAACATTATGTACTCTCTTTTTTTATGAACTGTTGCCATGTTTGTACTGCTGATTTTCAAACGTGGTCATAAACTCCACAATAAATGAACAGTAAACAAATTGGAGTTCGAGAGAACTGTGGACGATGTGGAGCAAGACTCGGCGCTGTGCACAGTTCGTTATGAAGCAGGTTGCTATACCGGGAGTAACGCACGAGTAGCTGATTAATGGTTCCTTTAAGTTTGTACCTTTTCATAAATGAAAAGAGTTTTCGAGCTGCTGTTTCTCTTTCTCTGTCCTTCTTCCAACTATGACATCAAGTTAGGTTTCCTTCACCATAAACACCAGCTTATATTCACAAGTGCTGTCTATAGTCTATACGCTGGTTTATCGACGCAGTTTAATTGTCACTTCTTTTTCACAATATATTATTCTCTTTCTTTCTATTTCCAAAATGCTGTTATGTGAACGTGAAACCTTTCTGACACTAAAATGCAAGAAATGATGCGTTGAAACCTTGTCACATAAATGCGGCCTTAAATTGAATTTTTCAAAAAAAGAGTAAACTAACAACGACCTTATAAAGGGCAACAATGATCAAATAGAAACAGTTTGAAAAAAAAAACCCCTGCATTACAGCGCTACACAAGCTCTTAGGCTTGAGGCATTGGCCTACTGGCACGTTATACACTTTTTCAGGGCTTTATACTTTCAGCCTTTGATGATGGGAAAGGGTTTCCCTGTGGTCAAATCTCACATGAAAAAAAAAAAACTAAATTGGAAGTGCCAGCACCGAAAAAATGCAGCTGTAACAATACTGATCATTGTGTGAGACAAGTTGGACTTTTGGCTCGGTGGAGTTTTTGATCTGTGTCACCAAAAAAAGACTCATCTGGCCTGTCAAAAAAAAAAAAAAAAAAAGGTTAAAGGGTAAACGAGAGCTATGGGAGAGGCATACAACTACAGAGGAGATAAGACGTGAATGACTGATCTTCTGAGGGTTGGCGTGGCCAAAAGGTAGTCAAAGGACTGAGAAAGAGGAGGATGAGAAAGCAGGTTCTTCACTGGCAGCGGAAAGAAGGCGCATGGAGGTGAAAGAAAGAGGCCTGTGGGCTCTGTAAAAACTAAACTGGACCTCCGTCAGTCAGGCGGAGAAGCACACATGAGAGAAAACTGGACCTCCGTCAGTCAGGCGGAGAAGCACACATGAGAGAAAAATGGCCTTCCTGGGAAGTGGCCTTCATCTCTCCGGTACATGAGATGTAAATCTGTCCCTTCCAGCTCCGACTTATCCGCACACACATACTAACGCTCACACGCATGATTTAAATAGCTCCATGGCTCCTTTAAATGCCCTCTTAACTCAGTTCAGGAGACAGAGTGACAGACAGAGAGGAGAGACAAATGCACACACACACACACACACACACACACACACACACACACACACACGTATCTCAAGAGCTTATAAAAACAGAGACTAAGTCACAATCCACTTCTGTGTTTTGTTAGATTGTTGATTTGTCTGATTGTCCCTCTTCTCCCTTTTCTCATGCAACGTCAGAGAAACATTAGTATATTCTCCTGATTTCCCCTTTCCCTGTGTCTCCATCTCCACTCGTCTCCTCTGGTGTGTTTTGTATTCATCCCCCCCCCCGCCCCAGCACACTCGGTTTAAGTTGGTTTTCCTCTTTAATACTTGATGAGCTTCCTGATGTGAAGTGCTGCTAACAGATTCCTGGCCGTCACTTTATTGTTGTCCAGCACTGTAAAAGAAAACAAACAAACAAGAGAAAAAAAAAAAAAAAAACGCGCCCATCTGTGTTTGTCTTCCTGATGAACTCAATTAACTCCGGCGCACAGTCTGCACAACAGTAATGCACCAACGTTCATATGAAATGCATAAGCACAAGCGCACACATGCAAACCTGCCGAGATAATTACAGTTCATTTAAATGGCGCAAAGCCAACAGCATACAAAGTTACACAATACAGTCAAATGATGAAAAGATCAACAAATGGCAACATTAATAAATAGAAATGAATACAGTAATTATCTTTGTAAATATGTAATGTTAGAAATGGTGCAATTATAGTGTATAGTTACATCATTTGATTGCAATTAACTAGAATGAGTTATATTCATACATAATGTCTCCCCGGGGGCACTTACTTGCAATCTTAACTGCATTTAAGTAGTTCAGTCTTAAATTAGTGATCCCATTGTATAAGATAATCATATATTTTGACAAATCTGTTGAATTAATTCAATAAAATTAATATAAAAACAAGATGAAATGCCTTCCACTTCTCATAAACGCATATTTTTCCAGAGAACAACACAGAAGGTGTATCAATATATAATGCTTTTATCCAGCATGATTTCTTTTCTCTTTAATTATTGAGAAGAAATCACGATAAAAGAAATAAATGTCTGAAGAGCAATCATAATGATGATGTCAATAAAATACCCATTTTAAGAACTGGACTTAATTTAAATAAACGGGACACCATAAACGGGACAGTTCTGACAGTTGGAGACAACATATAAACAAGTACAAGATATTTCATGATTAAAAAAAAAATTTAAAAAAGCTTTTTTATTTTGCATCGACACCACCAGCTGTGAAAAGAGACCAAAAGGTTTGGGACTCAACTTCAAATTTGCTACTTGGTATGAGAACAATGGATGTGCAGTGTAATTAATAAAATTTAGTATTCCTGTAAATAACTCTGGTCTTTATTGTTTTCCCATTCGCACGAATTCCAGTCTATCAACAATAGAGACCTACAGTTGAATAAACAGTACCCTCCCTTTATACATCACCTTGTGCTTACTTCCACAACGGGCTGATACCTCCAACCTAATGATGCTGTAACCTTGAGAATAGGACTTTTTCTATTCACCACTCAGCCAAAAACCTGTCATGACCTGGCCTTTCACTGGTGCTACTCTAAACGGTTTAAACACCATCATACCATCTGCCATGCTACATGGACCTCACCTCCATCTCACACACACACACACGCACACGCACACGCACACGCACACGCACACGCACACGCACACGCAGAAAGGCCATCCAGAGGGCTTGGAGGCAGGGTCTAATCAGTCAAACCTCCCTGGGGTCCCCTGGCCAAGCCAGCCAGCCAGCCGGCACCATCTCTACCATCACACTCACATCCTCATCTCTGTCATCTGTCGGGGGGGGGGGGGGGGGGGGGGGGGGACGACACAGAATATATCAGTACACTCTTATTTGTGTTTGGCTATGAAAGCAAAGAATGAGAACAGGTGCAGTTATCTTTAACCGTTCTGGCTGGACATTGTGGACTGCCTAAAAGTGTGTGTGTATCTGTGTGTGTGTGTGTAGCTGTGTATATTTGCCAGAGTACACCATGTCCAGACACTAGCAATGTCGTCCCCGGGTGACCCTGCAATCAGAGCTGGCTGGCACTCTTTCTATTGAACTCCCTCATACGCGCACACAGAACCACATGGAGCCCTGCTCTCTGCTCGGAGAGGGAGACTAATGTCTGACGACGTCAGAGGCAGTGAGGAGAGGCCGTGCAAGAGAGAGGGGAAATGAAGCAGGGTGAAATCCTAAAGACAGTCACACAAGAAAAGGCACAATGACCCATCATTGCTGCATAATGCAAATAGTAATATATTAGGAGGTGATGGTGATAGCACTACTACTGGACCGGAGAGGTGAAAGGTAGTGAGCAGCTGTACCTAATGTATCAGAGAGAAAGTGAACTTAATGGAGAGGAGCCGGTCTGCAATGGCGGCAGTAAAAAGGCTGAGATAGGAAGGCTAAATATGTCCATTCAGTATAATGCAGGCACATGCACAAACACAAAGGCTACCGTCGTTGGTTATGGAAGCCCCAGATTCAACACCTGTGCCTTATTTGACTGCCACTCAATAGGAAAGCCTGATTCTGCCCCACCAGTATGTGCCTGTAGCCTTAGTACCAAGTTAGCAAATTCAGCTTTAGATTCTAACACAAGAGGAAAGTCCATGACCAACATATCAGCCTATTTATTCGTAAAACAGAGTCACATCACAAATGCGGTGACTATCTGTGAGGATGGAATAGCAAGGCTTTCCAACTAAAGGATATGGAGGGTGAAATTACTAGAAAACGATATGTAATATGATATCACATCTTCTCACAAAGTGATTTGTGGATACCATCGCTCTTTCACACCCCTTTACCTAATTCAGGGTCACAGCGTGCTGGGGCCACCTCCATCTGACTACGGGTGAGGGCATGGTACACCCTGAAATATATGTAGCTGAAACATTATTCTATTAAAAAAAACAAATAGCTCACCACCTTTGCATTTGCCCCTTTCTTTTGACCGGTTTCAAATTCCTATAATTTTTTTAATGAAGAATTATTACTTTTTCTCAACAAACATTCTCCTCATCAGACAATTAAATTGATAAGAGATTGAAGTAAAGTGGAAGGATTGTGTTTGAACAGATTGAGAAAATTAGTTACATCCCTTCCTACTTTTCTTTTTTTTTTTTTTTCTCACCAGAAAATTATTTATGACCTGTGTAGTTAGCGGTCCCTGCTCTCACGGTGGGCCATAACCAAAGCTGTAAAGCCAGCTGTTAACATGCCAGAACAAACACACACTAAAGAAGCCTCCCTTTTACAGCGATGCTCAATAATACCTGTCCTCCGCGGCAGCTAAGCTGGGCTGCGCTGCACAGCGCTGCGCTGACGACTGCACCGCTGGGTGCAGAGCAATATGTATGCAAAAAGCTGAAGGTAAATGTATGCATCCATAAAGTCTCTTTTATTGGGCATTACGGTCAAATGGCGGGATCGGCATTGTTGGTTAATAAGATTGTAAAGGCAGTTGTAGAAAGTGTAGTAAAATACATGCAGAGTCAGGAGGATGAGCTCTTCCCCGGAGACTTTTTAGTTAAAGTGATATAATCCAATTCTGAAGTTCATTCTTGCATTTTAGCAAGTTTGGTTAAACTTTATTAGTGCGTTGCCCTACACCTAGACGAGCTCCCTTGGGTGGATTTTGAATCTCAATGAGTCATCTGGAAATGTATTGTTACATTTAAAGGGAGCAAAAACATATAATATATTTTTAAAGATAAAAGGGATCAATATAAAGAAAGTAGATTTTTTTTTTTATGCCTTGTAGTCTGTATAAGGTAGAGCAGGAAAAAAAATCCAAACTGCTCATTACTTTTGTTTAATGTCTAAAAGGCACTTTAACTTACAGTAATTTTCTCATTGGTGAAAGCACTAACCCACATCCACTCAACAGTTTTTACATTTCCTTTCGCGGGCTGTATCTGCCATGACTATTATGCAAAGTTTACATATGGAAAAATGTGTGTATTGAGGCTGTAAAGATGCAGTAAGAAAGATCAAGGGCAACGTCGTTTGATCATTACTTCTGTACTCAAGGCCCATTTTCACTCTTTCAGTACCAAGGCCGCACACAAATGACCAATTAACTGGACAAATAAACCCTGTCTTCTTCACAGTGTTTATGACAAACCTGTTTGAGCACAGGGTGACATACGGTTCCTCCAAAGGCTCGCTGTCTGAAGCGCACACACCAAACAATTATAGCCAGGCTTGAGTTGTGAGCTCGGGCTGAGACTGTCCATTAGCGATGGCCCATTGCTGTTTCAGGGTTAATGAAGTAGAAAGGCAGAAGAAAGAGAAACCCTGCAGACTTGATTAATGAGGGCAAGCAAGAGAGACAGGGAGGAAAGAGAGGAAGAAAATAATAGGGATGAATACAATTGGATAGAATGGTTGGCTGAAAAAAGAGAATGTGTGTAGAGGTGATGAATTAAAGGGGGAATGGCGTAGAACTGAAGGAGAAGATATTACTGGATCTTTTAATTGATCCATGTGAAGCTGCGATGTGAAACCCGCTTACCTAGTCTTTATACCATCAGAGTGTCCACTAAACGGTTGTTCTCGACTCTACGCTATCGCTGCATCTCTTCTATCAAAGTCTTTTTTTTACTCTGTGTCCATGACCGTACCTTAATGCCACGGAAAACCTGGCTTTCCTCTCTTCAGCTCAGCAGGAAATGATTAAAGTCACGGTCCAGTTCACTGCTGGTTGCCTCCCCCCCTGGCCCCCCCCTGGCCCTATGGCCGTCAGGTGGAAACACCCACCTGTGCTGAGGCATGTTTGGTGCGCGCAGACGTGCACGTACGTACACACACACACGAAACCAGTCACCTGTGCGGCGCTATGGAGTGAGCGTGAGGCAGTTAGCTGTGGCGGGCTCTAGCTACAGCTTGGCTATGCTCTGAAAAGCAGCAGCAGGAACGGCATAGCGGGTTGGCGAGGCAGCGTGCGTGTTCATTAAAACGCCCAGCACCATTCACAGAGAGAAACAAGGCCATAAAAGCAATTAATCTGCCCATAAACAAGCAATTCCGCCTGTCCAACACACCCACAAACGCACCCTCATGACAGCGGGAGCAGGGGGAGGAGGGGAGCGCAGCCTTTCGTTCCTCACGGCTCTCTTTCTCATTATCTCTCGCTGTCTGATTCAGTTTCTCTGAACTACTCGGATAGATCCAAAGATCTTAAGGTGTTGGATTTTTCTTTTCAATTTTAACCTGAAAAGTGTTGCTATCAGAACTTTTCATTTAGGCGGCCTCTCACTGAACAAAGTGGACAAAAAGTTCTGCATCACAAATCTCTGCAATGTTGTTTTATGTCCCTGTATTTATGTATAGCAGGCGTCACTTCACTGATGCTGCAAAAAAAATGAGTGCAACAAAATATTAAGGTAAAATATTATTATTAGCATTTTCTGATGGTGAAGTAATTAACGGTGCAATTGATTAAAAAGGCAACAACAGAACGACAAGATAAGGAAAGGTCATATAAACAACAACAAAACTGTTTACGTGACAGAAATTCATAATTACACTGACAAATATTATAGGACATTTACCATTTAAAATCAGGAAATATTTCAAACCCAATTTTGACTTTCATGAAGTCAAAGTATAAAAGAATAAATTAAATAATTAGTATCAACTTACTCCATTTCAATGTTTTAAAAAATGTCAAACCTTATTTTAACTGATTTCAGAAGAAATGATAAGCGCGATATCATTGGTGATGGTCATAGTTTGAGAATGTGGCTTTTCTGGCACATTCTCTGCTGATATACGTAGTTCAGATTATATACAACTAACAGGAACATGAATCTGACGCCTTAGAAAGACTGGTGGGCCTAAACAAACATACATGTCCTTAAATATTTCTCTCCAACAGCAGAGAATTTTAGTCAAGTACAAAAAGAAATATCTTTTTCAGTACTATTTTCAGCTCTGATACTGATGGCAAAGTACATACTGATGATCATTTCCTCCCATCTCCTCCATTTATTTCACTTCTGGAAGAATACAAAAATGTATCAGTAGAATTGTGTGTGTGTGTGTGTTTGTGTGTGTGTGTGTGTGTGTGTGTGTGTGTGTGTGTGTGTGTGTGTGTGTGTGTGTGTGTGTGTGTGTGTGTGTGTGTGTGTGTGTGTGTGTGTGTGTGTGTGTGTACATTTATTGCCTGTGGCTGTACAGATGATGAGAGGTGATGAGTTGCATGCCTCCACCCTATTGAGTAATAATGAGAGCAGTGTGATTGCCTGAGCTAAGAATAGTAGGCTGCTAGTAGCTTTAATAGGAGGGTTGTCTCTCTCTGCTATCAGACCCTATGGCTACACTATAACTAGATGTATCATTGCAGGAAAAGCTGTGACACAGCTGGAGAAGTCATAAACACAATTGAAAGAATGTGTAGACACATACCTGGACTTAAACACGCATGAGAAACAGGGTTTGTGCCGCATGTACGCAGGTCGGGATATAGTGCTCGAGGATAAACAGAAAATGAGGGAAAAACACCAAGAGGCTGAAGGACAAGTTGGTTAAAAAATAAATTTCTTCAACAAAGGTCAGCTGGAGTTCAGGGAATGAGCCCATAGCTCCTATACCTGTGCCTACCTACCTCTAATTATTCTTTTTCCACATCCTATTCCTTTTCCTAAAAAAATAATAAGGCACTTTGTTCGTTTTCTTTATCACATTTTCTCAATGTCCCGATTATTTCACCATGAAATCCAAGGCTGTTTTCTTAAATGCTGACTGGAATGTAATCTCTCTTACAGAGTAATTCTACCCAACTGGAAAACCCCCCAATAAACTACATTATCATGCTGTAATGAGCAAACAGGCAAAAAAAAAAAACCTCCCCGAGAGATATGCAAGAACAGGGTACATCTCCTCATGCAAGATGGCAATAGAAAGTGTACATATTGTCATTCCTCTTGTAAACCATCTGCTTATTCACTGCCTCAGTGAGGGAGTGAGGGATGGTAATGGTAAACACAAACACACATTCTCTGCCTCGCACAGCCCCTCTAATTTTATTTTCCTGTCTCAGAATCTCTTCCTATACCCAGTGGCCATCACCCGGAGCCAATCTTGTGGAAAATGAAAACTATCTGAATATTCCTGACGATCTCGGGAAGAGCTGTGCGCTCTCCAAGCACCATTTCACCTGCCGTGTTTACGGCTCCACGCTGAGCTATTGCACGACTTGTCTTTGCTCTCCAGATCACAGAAGGAGAATAAAGTTGAAATTAGTTCCAGGGATATATGCCAGGCGAACTGCATGCCTTTCAATCGCAGAGACATGCACACACAAACTCATGGGAGTACACACACACACACACACGGACCTACACAGAAGTTCAATTAGTGTCCAATCGTAGGGAACTCAGGTGAAGGATAAGTCATGTTTAGTGCACCTGTCTCTCGCTGCCAGAAGCTGCGCTGGAATTAAAGAAGAGAGTTCGGGAGCTCTGCCACGAGAGCATCAACTGGAGGTCATAAACACACAGAGGAGACAAGCTGGAGTCTATCCTGCCTGCGTGATGACTCGCAGGGATACAGGCAATAAATAAATTAGTGCTCTCCTCACCCAGGAGCAAACACATGGCATTAATATAAAATCAACACGTTTGTGTAAACGTGAAGTGTGGATAAAAAACATACTTTTTTTTTTTTAAATCTACAAAATCTCATAACGCAGATGCAGCACACAGTGAACACCAGTGAATCAAGGTGATATGTGTGTGTGCGTTTGTGTGTGTGTGTGTGTGTGTTTGTACACTAACCTGGCACTCTGAGAGACAGGTACATGGGTAACTGTCACTAGTACATAGCTGATGAATATCCAAAACTATTCTAACTGCATTGTTCATGAACCCCTAGCGTCTGGCAGACAGTTCGGAGGCACACTGCCTTATTTTTGCGAGGCATTTCCATTGACATTGTGCAAATATGCACACCTGATACTGCGGGAGGCATTGAATCAATCTATTGATTCTCGAGGCCCCTGCCTTTTTTGTAACCGTCATACCTCAGCCCTAATCTTAACCATAATCTTAAACATAACCCCATTGTAACTCGAGGCCTAAAACATGGTTTGAATTACAAAATACATTTAACTGGCGTGAGAACCTGCATTTTTGTACACACAAGGTGAGTCGGGTTCCGCAGTGATGGCGATTCCTTGTATTTTCCAGCACCCACAGAGTGTGAGAGGGAGAGAGGACGTTCATGCACGTTGGCAGATACACAAAACATGAACACCACCAAACTTGCATTTTAAGTCTCTTAAACCAACACATTCAGATTGTCATGCAAATGAAAGTTATAAAAAAAAAAGGAAAGAAACAGACAGTCTCACAAATTTCCATTTCTGCTCACAACGCTAAGTGTAGCTGTCAGCATGCGAGCTGACAGCCGGGAGAAGAATACAGCCCGCTGGGATGACCTTGACGTGAAGCGCAATCACACGCACACACACACACACACACACACACACACACACAACACTTGACTCCACAGTTGCTCCAGAAGTTGCTCTTTTGTGTATTTTTGACTTCTTGTCAGTTGCATACAGTGCCTCCCATCCCGTCCATCTCACTCTGCTTGTCTCTCGCTGTTCCCAAACGTGTGAGGAAATGCCAGTGGTGGTCGTTAAATCATCCTTTTAAATTGTGTGCCGTCATGCTTGTGTTAGGTGCTTTAATACAAGCCTTAATACAAGCCTGTGGGAAGACGGCGAAAAAAAAAGGCAGTGACTTCCTCCTACCACTGAATAAAACATCCCATTTGGAGCTAACAGCCATAAACCATAAATCACCTTTTCCCCCCTACCACTGGGCCCTTACCCAGAGAGAGAGAGAGAGAGAGGGAAGGAGCGGGATAAGCAGATATGCATGAGAAAGAAGGTGAAAGAGATGCAGGTAATAATACAGCAAGGCTGTGACATGAAGTTTTGAAGGAGGAAAGTATCTGAACAGAAAGGTAATGCAGAGATAGAAGAAAGCTGAAGCCATATCTGGTGAGCCAAACCACACAGTCACACGCTCCTAATAAAATAGGAGAACCGAGTGCTGTCAAATCAAATCCCACAGAATGGCATGCTCCGCTTGCTAAAACCAGAGTTGATAAAAAAAAAAACCCAAAAAAACGATGAAATGAATGTCAAATTAGTTCTGAATATAAAACTGTATTCATGAAGAAACTGCAATAAGATGTGAGTGATCAAATTATAGCAAAACTTCAGGAAGTAGTGTCACTTTTTGTGAATGTATTGAAATATATTCCTTATTTCCTACTGTGTTACATACTGTACATCAAGGTTCTATAATGCTTCAGCACTATGTTTTTGGCTACTTTCAGGCTGCAGCTGACCACATGAAGCAGGGTACACCCTGGACAGGCCAGTCGTCCATCCTAAGGCAAACAAACACAATCACACCTATTCACACACACATGCACAGAGGAATCACGCAAACTTCACAAAGAGAGGTCCAAAACCCGGAATTGAACCGGGGACGAGTCAACCGCTGC
>NC_137627.1:13570707-13725707 GCF_963383615.2 Lipophrys pholis | reverse complement strand
TAATAGATGCATTTTATATTCACAGCCGCTTGGGCTTTTCAGAAATACCCTGCCAGATGACAGGATTGTGCAGGGTTATAACTGCCAGCTGCTGTTTGACGAACACCCGCGAAGAAAGATAATACAGAGAAAAACTCTCACCTTTACTGTACCTGATCATTCTGGACTGTCAAAGCTACTGTAACAAGACGAATATGTCCGACACCATGCAGAACAGTGACATCTGGAGAACAGAGTGTATGTAAGCATGTGGTTTTGGACACGCACATGTCATTATGTTGGTGCGATTATTTTTTTTTCTCTGTTCTTTTATCTTCAAATGAAAAGTGACCATCAGAAACTCCAAGTGACAATGCACTGGACTTATATTGGACTGCTTTTGTTTCCTTTTACTGCTTCATCAATCCCGAGGTGCTATACACACTCATTCACACACATTCATTTGCACATACAAACTCAAGGTCACTTCCAGTCAGGAGGAAGTTCACCATATTGTCTGAGGATACTAAAACATGTTGACTGAGGATCGAAGCAGCTGCAGTCGAGCTGCCCAATACAGTGTCTAAACTCTTCAAGATTTTACCTGCTCAGAACTCAAAGATTCTCAGTTTCAGTAAGGAAAACATCAACTGTTTGGCCGAGCAGGCTTAAATCACAGAATGCTATATATTTTAAGGCGTAAAGCAATTCAATTCAAATTTCTTTTTTAAATATTGCTCATGTTCTGTTGACCAACAGTGGCATGTTGAGGCTTTGTCGACAAAGGTCACCATAATAGTACATCATGAATTTTTTTGCGAAACAAATCTTGAAAAGTTTAAGGAGATTGCGTGTAACATTCAATCTGTGCAGAGCCAATGTCATCAACCATTGAGATGCTCCAATTCAAAGCCGCATTTCAGTCCCATGTTGACTAAACTAAACTAAACTAAACTAAACTAAACAAATGAAGTTGATATTACAACCCAGCACCATAAACAATTTAGCTACCAATCTATTAATGTTTCATTAATTAGTTTCACAGTCTCTGCAAAGATGTTATGATTTTGTGTTTTGTTCAGTTTGGACTTTGTATAAAGTTATGTATTGCAACATGTTCAGGGTGGAAAGACCGAGATACGGATGGGATGTTTGATCATTACAATTTAATGTCTTTTTTTAGGATGAGGTTTAATCGATAGTCACATTAGGAAATGCAACCTACTTTTTTTCTGACTCACAGTTAAAAGTCGAGCGGAGATTGGTTATCACATCAGGCCCATGATTATACAGGTCGCCAGCAGTGAAAAACCTGTATAAATGGATCAAGTGTTTATCTTGACTTACTGTGTTGCTGCACTTCACCAGGCTCAGGGCCACCTCACACTATCCTCTGAAATCATCAGTGCTGACCAACAAGTCAATAATGGATAAAAGACTTTCAGAATCCAACATGAGAGGACTCTGATAGGTCTCACGCCTGCATTCAACATCAGCCCCCACAGCTAACCTTACCGCAAGTTATAAATAAACCTGACCTGAGTCAGCCCGACTGACTTTGTTCTCTGTCATTCCTGTCTTTTATCTTTTCCACCTTTGTTTTTAAGGTCCTTATCTCCTCAGATCCCCCCCCCCCCCCCCCCCCCCCCCCCCCCTTCATCTTGTATATCTGGACTAGCTGTTCAGCTATCTTGGTCTGCTTCCGAGTGTTGCTATAGTTACTGATCTGGGAGAAAAGGACTGCTGGTGTGAAGCAGCAGGGGGCTGTGAGACACAGATTTAAATGAAAGTTAGGTTAGGACCTGCAGAATTGCTGCATGCGATAGCTGAGCCTAATGCACACATAAAAAAAGAAGGTAAAAAAAAAAGGGCTTAAACCTAAAGTTTTATTCCTTTAAGTGACCAGAAATTTATCAGCAGTATTTGCATAGGCGATATGAAATTTAGACAGTATGCTTATATACAGTACAGCATGTACGTACTATATATCCACCACCATGACCAAGTGTGGGTGGATGAGAGGAGGAAAAGCTTCATTCTGCTGATTCCCTTGTTGATGCGGTTCAATTATTCATTTGGGCAGCAGAACTCTTTTATCCTCTGCTCCGTCTGCCCCTTCCTCCTCCTTTTTGTCTCCCCTGCCCTTTCAGTTTGACAAAACACCACACTTTTTCATGTCCACTCCTCCCTTATTGCCCATCTCCTCCCACCATCCTATTTTCCATGATTTCTAGCCACTCTTTATCTACTTCCTCTAACTGACCCTTGCCAATTTGCTTCTTTTTATTTTACCTCTTTCTCAGGCCTGTTACTCCCAATACCTTTTCTCCATCCTGTTTAATTTAAATTTTCATCATACTTTGCGCTTTCTGTCTCAGCCAGACCACTATTCATTTTTATTTTATTTTTGATGGCAATCTCTCTTTTCAGTCCTCCATCTTTGTCTAACGGTGTGTCTCTCTTGATGCACTTCTCCAGCCTCTTTCTCCGGCTCCCTGGCTCACTGACTCATGGTTCTCCTCTATTAGTATTCCCCCAGGGTGGCTAGACTCCACAATGTGTCGCGTGCCACCTCACCAAAAGGCAAACAATGAAAAGCGTAACGTCTGTCGAAACCCTGCAGCACTTTTGCATGGGAGAAGAGATTTTGAAGAGAAATAAGGAAAAGAAGATGAAAAAAAAAAAAAAAAAAAAGCAATAATTTAACCAGAAAAAAAAGAAAAGATTAGGCTTTTCGGTGCAGGTGCAGAAAGAATGTGTACATCCATACACGCCGACAGACTGCCTGGCATATCCTGACTGCGTGTAAGGAGTGTTCATTTTTTTCCTCTCCTCAAAAAAGTGGCCCTGCTGAGGGATGCTGCAGGGATACTGCATTAATGTGTTTTCATGAGTTTCCACACATCTGAAGTATCGGCGCGCAGAGATGAGTGATTCCCCGTTGTTTACCTCCGGATAAAAGATTGTGACTTTAATAGATATTTCAAGTTGCATTGGTTTACGTGAGGACAACAGTTAACAGGTTTAATCCTACATTGATCCAAATGAATGGATGAAAGAAAGAACAGAGAGAAACACCAGCGTTGAGGTGTGGAAAAAGCATTTAGGTATGAAGGCGCTGAGTGGGAGGTACCACTATGGATTTCTATGCTTTACGTGTT
The DNA here is from genome assembly GCF_963383615.2 of Lipophrys pholis. Classification (NCBI taxonomy): domain Eukaryota; kingdom Metazoa; phylum Chordata; class Actinopteri; order Blenniiformes; family Blenniidae; genus Lipophrys; species Lipophrys pholis. The sequence goes on along the minus strand of NC_137627.1, from coordinate 13,722,567 downwards.
CTCGTTTTGAAAAAGAAATGGATTTGAACTTCAAGAAAAACAGGGCTCTCAAGGATAAGCAGTGGTTTTATACCATCATCTACACCTTCTGAATAAGTAGTGTGAAAAGCACCCAACTTTTGGTGAAGTGACATCATTCAGGAATCAAGCGCTGGATATTCACAAACTGTCTTTATCTGAGTAAAAATGATCCCGATCCCACTCCGCAGGATCATCTTTGCTCCTTCGCCACAAATCTTGAACCAGAGGCCTCATATCATAGTGCACTGTGAGACACTAATACCTGTTTTAACAAACACGTTTCATCATTCAATCAAATTACTCAATTTAAGCTTTCTTTTAGGTGTTAATTGACAAGACCATAAAAATTGTGTTATTATTGCAGTGTGCCTGTTGTAAAAACATGTTTTTTTCAAGAATTCACTGATCACATATAAAAACATCTCAACTTGACTTCCAGCAACATTTGTGAAACAGTATCTCAACAAGCCAGAGCAGCAGTAAGGATTCTTCTGACTTGTTTATGACACAAAAAGTAACACTAATGGGGACCAGCCCAGGAATTTGGCTCTTGATAATGTCAAATTGTCAAATTGGACTTTTGGCATATACATTTGGAAGTTTCACAAAATGAAAGATTGATGGAATCATTTTTTGTCTTTAGAAGCTAGAATACTACCTTTAGGAATTGCGCACTTATACTTGTATATTTAGCTTTTCAGTTGAGCATGCACAGTCAATAGTCCTGCATGTAGCACATTTTGCTGCATTGCCAAGTAAAACAAAAACAACGCTGATGGCAATAAGAATGAGGAGGGTGGTAATAAAATGGATTTCTCCACGGTTATATTTATTCCCCTCAGAATAAGTGTAGCAAAACCTGGCACAGGATGAAATCTACATTTGTTTAAAGTCAGCTGTATTGATGTCAGCAGTCAGAGCACATTGTAAATATTGGGTTTTGGTAATGTTTGAAAGTGCACTGCTGCGTGATTACTGACCCTCTCTTTCTATCACTTCATCACTCCATCCATCTTGCCCACACCCACCCAGCCCTCGTTCCTCTGCAGGGGTTTCGTTTATCCCTTGGTATAAATCCTGACTTGTGGTGCCTCATAAACAGGTCAAGTTTCATCCAACGAGAACGCGACAAAATATGCATGTAGATCATAATTAAAGAGGAAATAACTTGGGCCAAAAATACACTGCTTCATTGGATTTGTTATGATGAGTAGTGCCATGATGTTTTTTTGTCAGGTGTAGATGTGGGGCCACTAGTAACCTGAGCGGTGTTTTTATAGTGCATACTATGTTTTTTCCCTCTAAGGGTGACATTCGATTGATCGGTACTTTCTATGTCCTGCACTGTTTACAGCCAGTAAACAGCCTCGTTAATCAGACGGGGCTAAAACAAACCCTCTAAGCATTTATAGCCTTTCCACACACTCACAGTTTCTCCTTTCTCACCCGTACCGCTTTGCCTTCCCCATCATCACTCCCTCTCTGTCCCATCTACTCTATCTGAAGCTAATCTCCTTAAAACAGCAATCTCTTTCTTCCCTCCTCATCTCTCTCCCTTTGTCTCTCCCATCTCTGTTTCGTCCCACAGATTGCCCCCTGCCCATCACCAGACCCCTCTGTCTTCTCACCTGTCTGTCTGTCCTCCTTCCCTCATTTCTCTTTCCTCACATGTCCACTCATCATTCTTTTCACCCCAAACAACTCTGCTTCTGTTTCCCTCCATCTCTCCTGATGGATCGCTTCTCCCCCCTTGCTGTCTGTACCATGCTTGCACACTAGATCACTCTAGCTTCCTTTCAAGGTCAGGTTCATATCAAAAAGATAATTTTCCAACCCTGCAGTTAATTCTATCTATTAATAATTCATAATGAAAGGAGCTGCCTGCAAATACCAACTTCCACAGTCAATGTTGATGCTTTTAACAATTCAGATAGGTTGGAGGGCCAGGGCTATGTAAAGGTCAAACAAATTACCAGGAAACAAATAAGCTAGTTAAATCCTACGCTGCACTCTCTCACTTCTTCTCTCTCTCTCACACACACATGTGTAGCAAACGTGGCCAATTTTCATAAATGTAAAATGGACTCCACTTATTAAGTGCATTTTCAGAACTTCCAGCAATCTCAAATCAGCTTCACAAATACAATCACATACCAATGGCAATAGCTGCCAGGCCCAGAAAATTGGAAGCTGGGATCCAATGATTTTCCCAAGGACGTGTGGACAGGCAGGGATCACACCGTTGATCCTGGAATTGTAGGAAAACCCACTCTAACACCTGAGCCATAGTCGCCCTTTCATGTGGAAAACTTAAAAAGAGACAAACTGTTTGAATTTTAGAGCACTTTAGAGGAACGTGAAGAACAAACGCGAAATTGGTAAACAGGACGGGCGGCCGCTGAGACTCGGAACGGATGAGACGAGCATCGATAGGAGAGATGAAGGACCAGCTGAAGGGAAAGTGTTACACAGTGTAGTGAGTAAAATGGAGACAGGTGGCAGGTAGGACTGCTGGTGATTGACTGATGTTCAGGGCACGAGGAGATTAAAGGAGAGCCAAGAGGCCACCTAAGACAACACACGAAGGGAATGCTGGGAGCGGGAGATAAAACAAAGAGGCAGACGAAAGAGACAGAAAATGTGGCGACTGAGGGAAGACTTGACTATTAATTTGCTAAACTCTTCCACTCTACTCTTGTAAGTTTTATTTGAAGAATTGTAATAACTTTAATGTGTCTACAGGTTTATATGATTTCTTCTTCAAACATAAAATCTGGGTGTGACCTTTCTGCTTATGCAAAGGCCTATTTGTTGAAAAGAAAAACCCAGCTATTTCAAGACATTGCCATGGATTCTCAGGTATAGCCAGGATGCGTATCTAGACAACATCTCAATGATCGCGATATCAGGAAACATCAGATAATGTTTATATTAATGTGAATTTGTAGTGTTTGTCTTTGTCTCCTGAGAAAGAAACACACATTATTGATTAGAAATTGCCCCTTGGTGTGAATGTGAATCTGTACAGTTGTCCGTCCCGCTGTATTGTCGCCCTGTGATGGACTGGTGAGCTGTCCCCACAACCCTAATTTTGATGAAGTTAAATAAATGATGGATTAAAAAAAAAAAAAAAAAGATAAACGATGGATAGAAGGAAGGTAAAGTTGCTGAAATAAGTGTTATTATCAACCATTTACATCTTTCGTTAAAGGAATGAATCTCCAATTGTTGTCTGTGTTATATTGGCAATAAATCATCTGTTCATAAGAACTGCTAATTACGGCTTCTTGTTTTTATTCACATTAACACACTGTCCCAATTTTTGGGTGTCAGTGGTTTGGATGACAAATGACACAACAAAATGTTTTCTCCTCCCACTGAACAACCTGAATGCCTCACATTTCCACTTCCACATTGCCAACAAGATCACAGCAGTAATTAATAACATTACTGATGGCTCATTAAACCATGGCAATAATCCATGTCAGAGAGGCTTCTCCATGGCACATAAATATTGACATCCTCCTGAATAGAATTAATTAACCATTATAGCCTATTACTATTACCACCTTTTACTATTACTCTTTCTACCACTCTCAGGCCGGTCATTGATCTTTGCTTGGTCTTATGTACTGAAAAATGGACTAATACAGGAAACTTTGGCTGTTTTTATTTTTTTTAAACCTATCTTGAGCGAGAATACATTTTTAAGTTGAGAAACATTTCAGTATTTTGCTGTGGACAACAGTCCAAAGCTTTGAAGTGGATACATTAGTTTTGTTTTGGTCTGAAATATATAAATATATACAACCTAATTCTTTTCATGATCCAGTTAATTTTCGGCTGGTAACAGCATGAGTGTAGTTGTGTGAAGTTACTTTATTTGTGACTCAGCTTAGCTCAGTGGTTGTGTGAAAACAGCAGCAGAACAACCAGGGGATTATAGGCTGCCTTTTCCCAGCATGAAATATGTAATTCCTTTGAAGAAATTATGAAAATATGAGACATAAAATGATTTTGAGAGAAAAACGGAACATGTAACAATTCCAGCCTATATCTGAAGTTTTACTGGATACTTAAAATAAAAGTACCCGAGCAGCAGAAGAGAAACTGTGATTTTTATAGTCGATGAATCCTAACAGCTGCAATGATGTCTCAAAATATGAAAATATTCTATATTCAACAAACGTTTAGTACTACTGTGGTGTTGGGGGCTGGGAGGGAAGCTCATTCTCTTCATGTCACTGTGTAAAAACATATAAAGTCATATTTCTATCAGGGCCACATGTTGATGTAGTTTTCGATGTTTTCTCCTCACAGGTGAATTTAATCTGTTTGAAAGTGGTCTTTGGAGTCTGGGTCGGGTTTGCACGTTCTCTACTTGTGCATGGATTCTCTACATGAATTTGATTGAAATTGTGACTCTACCTTTCCCAGAGGTCAATGTGAGTGTGTGAGACTGTTCGTCCCTCTGTGTTTTATGCTTTGTGCTGGATTAGCAACCTGTTCAGTGCCTTTGACAAAAGATTGGTTGGAATGGCTCTGGCTTCCCACAGAGTTGGACAAAATGGTAAAGAGGAAGGATGAATACTTGTTGTGACCATTTATATGTCAGCCAGGTTCATAACAAGTTTTTATCTAAAGAGTGAGGAATAATGGGGGCCTAAGCAGAAAAATTGCCAGTAGACCGAAAGGACAGAAGAAAAGGCAAAAAGGTAACAAAATTGTAAACTAAGAAAGAAAGGTGGAAATCGGTGCAAAAGTGAAAAGAACAGGGACAAAAGTGGAACTCAGAAGGAGGGAAAGGTACAAAAAAAAAAGAGTATAATAGCAGTGCACTATCAGGAAACAGGAAAGGGAATACAAAGAGGTATCGCAGCGACAGGAGAAGATAATAGAAAGGACCGCAAGAAGACTGTGTCACAAAAATGGTCAAAATGAAGAATGAAGAACAGAGAAGGCTGTACAGAAAGGGTTTAGACAGAAATAAAAGAGGATGGATAAGTAGACAGAGGGTAAATGGAACAAGGAGAATCACAAAAGGATAGATTGAAAGAGCAGGGATGAGCTGGCCGGGCAGAGGGGGGATGTTCAATGGGCCACAACGCAGCTGCTAAAAAGCCCATCTCACTCCCCATAGGACATCTTTCCACTGAACAACTCACAGGTGGAGGGGCAACACACATACTTACATATCTCAACAAACTGTACACGCACATGCACTGACAGAGCTCCAACAGAGCCTCTGCAATGTATCAGTGCCAGTCGTCCTGCGTGTGCACGTGATGCAGCTGAAATGAGAGCCCAGCGCTCTGGATAACAACCCTCTGTGAGACTCCACCAGCCAAAACAGCTCAATGTGATGCTGGAAAGTGCTGTGTGTGTGTGTGTGTGTGTGTCCATCTGTGTGTGTCAGTCTTATATGACGACGCTGGAGCGGCGCAAATACACGCCTTTGCATCCAATGTCTCAGCAGTTGTTGTAAATGAATTATATATGTCTTGGTGTTGGTCTGCATGGTATACCAACAAATAATGATCTTCAGTGTGGCTGCAAACGTGAAATTCAATCGTGTGTTTAAACAATATAGAGAAGGTGGGAGAAGCTCTCATATTGTGAGCTCACATATCGTATAATTAGTATGAAAGTGCAATAAGACAGAAGAGTGACGAAGCACTCCGCCTGATTGAGATGCTGGCTGGGCTGCACGGTGGTGCAGTGGTTAGCACTCTCACCACACAGTGAGAGGGTCCAGGTTCAAATACCAGCAAGGCCTTTCTGTGGGGAGTCTCAGCTCTTTTAGGGGTAGTCATCCTCCCACTCTTTAAAAAAAAAAAACTGTTATACAATGTGCTTGTATGCAATGGTGTTATGATACTGCATAAAAAAATTATTTATGTTCTTTCATCAATTTGAAATGCTGCTGCAGTTTAATTTCCAGCATGAAGTCATGGTATATGCATGAACATGCAGTACCACTGCAGAAAAACACTGTATACACCAGCCTACAATCAGCAAGAGCTCACACAGCAGGTTATGTAGAAGACCTTTATATTTAGGAGTGCTATTGCAGCATTCAGATTTATGTACGTTAATGGGTGGGGGTACTTTACTCAGCAAGTCACCAATGGATTAGAACTGTAGTTCGTGAGAGGGAAGAGATGTATGCACACACTAACAATGGCCCTTTAATTTCTACATCCATCTGACCATCACAGCATCTCTTCGTTATGGTTATAGGCACTTCTCCAACACGACCTGCAATCTCTAAGAAACTCATGTTTCCTTTCAATGTGGACTACAATCTTTGGTGTAACTGTAATATCAGTGAATGTCTTTATAGCAGTGTGTAGGGGAGGGCTAAAGCCAATAAGGCAATTACTGAAACACATATCATCCAAATGAGTAGAATTCACGATAGCAAAATGAGGCTGGATTAAAAATGATTGAGACTCTATGGCCGTGTCATTATAGTAATGTCGTGGCCTTGACTCCTCACACTGTATCCGTGTCATTTTGTTTGCAGTGAAGGACATGCACATCTGTGTGTTCGTGTGTGCACTCTGAATATCACTGTGTCCTGTAAAGGAAGCCGGCAGGTTACTTGGCTACTGGGTCTCAGCCTGTGCTCCACAGAGATAAGCTCCACTGGTTATCTCAATGAATGACTGAGCTGCATGCATGAATGTGCGAGTATGATAGTGTGGCAGCCACTCCACCGTGTAAATACACAACAATTGCGCAAAAGCGATTTGATTTTAATATTTACCATCCTGATGGAGAAATGTTTCCATCCTAGGGCAGGCAATTTGTGGTCGGTGTTTGTGCCCAGCTTTGAGTTGCACATTTGGAATCCGGGGCTCAATTTTAAAGCCCGTGTTTTATATTAGAAATGGGAGGCAAGCTCAGTATTTTAATTAAAGATTCAACCTGCTGCACACAAACACAAAAACTTTCACAATCCTGCTTTGACTGAGTGTATTTATATAAATGTATTGATTATCTGTGGAATAAAAGACCACATTTAATCAATTTGGGTTTAGTTGTAAAGCAACAAATTTATCATTGAGAATCAGCATCATGCTTGTTGGTTTCATGTCTGCTAAATCATTTACATATTTGGGTGAATGCTTTTAATTTCCAAAAATGTAAGCTACGAACTCAGAATGAGAGTGTGAACCATTTCTGTCCCTATGATGCAAAACAATTAACTATAATTGCTATTTGTAACCCATAAAAGGCTTTAAATAACCATAGTGTAGACATTCTAAGTGTATATTTGCAGCAGTAAAAGCATAAAAAAACATAATCACTTTTTTTTTTTTATAATTTGATTACAGTTTATAATAATTTTGCAAAAGAAATTGTTGTGAATTACTGATGTTGGAACAAGCCTGTTATGTTCACACAGAAGTCTTTCATGAAGACTTTTTTCAGTAAGTTTATAGGCTAACACATATTTTCTGACACAATCTGTAGAAAATACATGGAAATTTTGTCACAGGATATTTTTATGTTGAGTCTTTTTTTCCCCTCCCAGATCATTTATATCAATAACATTAGTTATGTATGGATCAATGTCACACACTTAAAGATTTCTATCTTTCAGAACTTCTCTAAAGAGTGACAGTGATGTGTTATTTGTCGAAATGTAGGATGCACTCAATAAAACAGACTACATAATTGTACATGCATCTGATTTTAAAAAGAACAAACTGAGACGTAATTTTTTTGTGTCAGTATTTTTAGTTTATGGCAGCTTTTCAGTATTTTTTTCATTTTATGATTGGAAATAATCCAATCAGGTGCTTGGCTGTGACAAAGGGGGCAAAAAAATATAGTGTGTATATGTTATTAGAAAATGTGTAAAGCAACTGTCATCATTCCTGAAATAATAAACAAATCTCTCCCTATTTAGAGCATAAACATATAGCCTGTCATTAATCTACAATTCTCGATTTTAAAAGAATATCCATAAAGACATGCAGAAGTAACTTGCCCAATAGACGGGTTAAAAGAATGTGTTCCTCAATAATTCTTACCACTGGTTCTTTTAGAGTTTCCAAATTTGATGAGTTGTGCTGATTCATTTTACACATTTCCAAATATTAATAGAGAGAAACTCCACGGCTGACCTTATGCCAAATTCCAGACACGTCCATCTGCACCCAATACATTACTCACAGCTCTCGGGAACAACTGTAAAGTCTGGTATTTGTTGATCGAATAAATAATTTGAGCGAGTTAATTGGAAGGTTTCTGAGCTCCTTATCATTGCAGGAGGGACGGGTTAATGTGATGGAAAATGACTCACGATTACTACCACAAAAAAAGATTCTTATCAATGTAATATTAGTCTATTAGTCATGCAGCTTGACGCCAGACTTATTAACATAGCAGCCGAGACAGTTTAATGGTGGGCAACTAGCACAAAGTTATATACAGCCAATCGATGTTGGCTGAAGAGCTGCGAAGTAAAACTCTCGCAGCGGTCACCTAAAATTGGAAAAAAATAAAAATGTTGTGGCTTCACTGCGCAGATATGGCTTCTTTGTTCAATGATTGTGCTATGCGGACTGTGAAGCACAGAGCCACGCACAAAACAGGGGGAAGGCAATGGTGGCATCTCTAATCCTGTAAAAGCAGCAGCAGGAGGGAGAAAGCCTTGTCACAGGAGTGTTGGACAGTGAACGCTTGCCTGCGGCAATGTCTTAGCTTTTGGACACACTCGGCTGGGAGAGAATCATGCCGCCACACGCACAGTCCATGCACACTCCTACATGCTGGGAAGCGGGCCTCGCTTACATGTACACACACCAACAGCAAACACGAATACACACACAGCTTTGGGGTTTCAATATTCTCTGCCTGCTGTCCCACCTGGATGCTCATGCTGCCTGAGGAGCAGGGAAAAGAAAAGCAGCGAGCAGTGAAAAGCATTTCACCTCACCGTGGGAGTGGGTGACAGGACTCAGCTATCACACACAGGGACCCTGTCAGGTACATGTGCGCACACGCACATGCACACTGTGTGAACAGGCTGAAGGAACTGGCTGAACCTGCATTGCAGCGCAACAATATGAGGAGAAATACTGTCTGCCCCCCACCCAAAAAAGAAACTATCACAAAAATACAATTGATCTCAAAAAAATCGTATTATTGTATTTAAAATATGTACTTCCACCGCTGCGACTGATAGGCAGAAGAAAGTCTGTACGATCAACAGAACAAAGTATTTGCCACATAATATTATATTTCAGAAAAGTTTCATTGGACAATATACAATATATGACATTGTCAACTCGTGGACAGCAGCAGCTATTGCACAATTTATACCTGAGCCATATTGTTGGGTAAGCTGTGAAATATGATGGTGTCCTGCCAAAATTACAAGAGCATGAAAGTTTCCAGGCATTGTAACAACTATCATTGTTAATCCTCGTGACCTCACAAATTCAAAGTCACATGTTGCCCCTCCACTTCATTCTGGGCCACAAACTACAAATTCAATGTGAATGAGTCTTTAACAATGTTTACTCAAGGATATTTTGCCAGTACTTTAACAGGAGAATTGGAGAACACCAGATACCTGCCACGCTTTCAAACATCTTGGAATAATTGGATACATATAACTTAAACTGGTTGCGGTAAAGAATTACATGTTAACGTGAAAGTGTCTAGTCCCAGATCAGCAGGCATGTTAGTAAAAAATAACTACTTAAGTTGATAATCTTTTGCCAAAAGTTGTGGGAGATTTTAGTTTCCTCCAAATGAGCAAATGTAAAGCGATATTTTCTTTTTTTTTAATTATACATTAGGATGATTTTTTTGTGAGGAAAAACGTTTTCATTAAAACACATTTCTAAATTATTCATACAAACCGCAGGTGGTCCAGCACTCTCACCTCAAAGTAAGAAGGCTTTGGATCCTGACTGAGTCCGCATGTTCTCTCTGTGCATGTTGCGAGGGTATTCTACCCACAGTCCAAAAATACAACTTGGAAGGTGACTGGTGACTCTAAATTGCCCCTGCTTGTGAATGTGACTGTGTGTGACTGTGTGTCTCTCTGTGTTTCCCCTGTGATGGACTGGAGACCCATCTAAGGTGGACCCTACCTTCAGATGTGATCAATTGGCACCAGCACAATGTGCGATGTAGTAGATGGATGGATGAATGTGTCACAGTCACTTATAAGTTTCTACGCAGCTTTATTTTTACGTCAGACCTGAAAGGAGAGGGCGTTCACTAAATATGGCTCATTCTCTCACCGCTAAAGCTGGTGTACTCAAACTGTTTCCCAGGTAACCGGAGGACAGGAATGCAGAGGAGGTAAAGAGGAACTTGGAGGTGAAATGAGCACACGCAGAAACCCAAAACAGATGAGGACAATTTGGCAACAGTTAAAGTGACTCGGTAAGAAAATGTTCAGTGACAGAAAAGTAATAGAACTTGGTCTATGGTAATTCAACGAGGCTCCCCCATGTCTCTTACACAAAGCTGGGACAGACTCATCTCATCATGCTGTAAGATAATATTCACCAGAACAATCGGTCTGTTCTCTGTATCTGCTCGGTACCCTCTCCTCCTTTCACAGTTTCTAATGCTTTCTTTCACGTTTTCCCTCCATGGAGCGGGCTGAGGGGGTTGAAGGGATGAAAACGTGTTCTTCTCCTTTGTGCTATTTTATCATTTCTTCTGTACAGTTCCCCAAAATGGATCCTTCACAGGTTGAAGCAAGCATTTTCATAGCTATTTTCTGAGGAAATCTTGTGTGCGTGTGTGTGTGTGTGTGTGTGTGTGTGTGTGTGTGTGTGTGTGTGTGTGTTCTCATATAGTTGTGGGGACGACACCCTGACTCGTCACTGATCAGTGGGGACTAATGTCACAATGAGGACACAAATTAAATGAAGATAAGAAAAATCATTAGCTTTGTCAATGGAAGAAATGCATTAAGGTTATACAAAGGTTATGTTAAGGAAGCAATGGTTTCCAATCAGTAAATCTCCAAGAAAGGGATAGAAGTTAAAGTTCAATTGCCCTTGAAGACATTAAAACATTAAAACAAAGGGAGTGTGCATTCGCCATTAGACAGGCCTTAACTGTCATAAAAACAGGAGATGAGGATGAAGCACAGGTTCCTTTTTTTTTTTTTTAAACCTGTCCATAAAACAGTCACACATGATCTTTTACAAGTGTTCATTACATCGGTGGACCGCATATCAAATTAAAATGAGTTATTATCCATTTTTCTGGCATCAATATAAAAAGCCTTTTGTGTCACTCCCATTTTCTGTCATCCTTCACCCTATCTGTTTTCCAAGCCATTCACCTAACCTCCCCATTGTAAGCTTATCTCCTCTCATCCTTTGCACCATTACCACTAATAAAATCTGCTATAATAGACGTTAAATTAGGGGAACAATGTTGTTCATGATGGTCCTGTATCTTGATATAATTTTAATGAGCTTATAAATGTTGGAGTAAATACTTGTCAGGAACAAAGTGGCTTCTCACTGTCATCAGAGGAATCATTTAGAAAGGGGATTTGTTTCACAAATATATCTAAGAACGAACATTAAACTATGCATTTTCCTCCATACACCACGGGGTACATATTTCCGGTTGTTGAGGAAGTTGCAGTTTGTTTAAGAGCAGTTGGCTGTAGAGAAGAAGAAAAAAAGATTGAACAATCATGAATGATGTTAAATTAAAACGTGTTTTTGATTTACATTTTCCCCCTTACTGAAGCACCTTTTTGTTCTTTACTCAAGATTGCAATCAGATATACCCGACTGTGCTGTGAAATGAAAGTATTACGACCCATTTATTCATCTTTTACACCCTTTCTTCTTCTTCCTCGGGTCATGTGGAGATGTAAAAGCTCTCAGGCAGGGTGCAATATGGACAGGTCCATCCTCACAGGGCTAACATAAAGACTCGGACATGCACCCACACACATATTTACATCTACAGATTCACCATTTACATATTTGATTCATCATTGAGAATAACATGTGTTTGGATTATAGAGAAGCCCCAGACATTGATCACAATCAAACTGGAAGAAAAAAAAAAAGAGTTTTATAACAAACAGTTATTATCCACCAATCTTCCCTCTTTAATTTACTGCATAAAGTTTATTCTCACTCCATGCCCTTATTTTGAGCCATCCTTTGAAACCTTGAGAGGGAATCCTGTCTCTTTCACAGTCCAAACTGACAATTTTCTGTTTCAAGCTGGAGGACACTGGTCAAAAATGTACCTTTACCAAAAAGCTTCCCCTTAATTATGTGGCGCCACCTGTTTTTTGGTCATTTCTTTTTATTATACGTTTAAGTAATTTCTCCCAGAATTTTATCAGGAGGAGGTTATATTCCAATCCAAAGTTGGCAGTTTGTTCCCCCATCTTGCCCTGTACATGCGACAAAGTGTCTCTCAGTGGCAGGCAAACACTTTGTATGGCTGCTGTCACACTGGTGAGTGACTCTCTGTTTTCATTAAACAATGTGTCAGAACAAGCTAAACAAGTTGAGACCGATATTATTATAATTATTATTATTATTATTATTATATTGAAAGGAATGCATTAAAGATTTTTCTTGTGAGTGCCGAACATGAGGCAGACGATCACGTTAAGAGGGTTTTACCTGAAATGCTGCTATCTATATGAACAATTAAAGAGGGAATTTATTATCTTTAAAACCAATTAGCCATTTTTTTATTGGCATTCTCTCTTTTGCCAAGTGTCTAACAAACAGAGAGCTGGTTATGCAGTGTATTCTTACTAGAGGTGTGCCGTGCTATCCTCCGAGTGTGTCTTGTATCAAAATTATGTTACAGTCCTCCAAAGTGCTTTTAAGACGAGAGCAGAGGGCACAGTAACACCTGGAGCGTGTTTGGCTCTTAAACAGCTCAAGAACATCTACATAAAACTCCAATTACACGCACTCATAAAAAACTCACACGGCTACAATATATCACCCCCCTCTAAACTAGATTGATGACAAATGGAAAGGTGGACATATTTCAAAAGAGCAAGCCCCCCACCCCCCCTACCCCAAAAAAAACAGAATGCATCAAACTTTGCCCCAAGCAATTCTTGGTTTCCAGTAATTAGAAGGCAGCATTAATGCCCTATTAATAAGCATCGGCATGCACACACACACGAACTGAAAAAGAGAGATGGGGAGAGAGAGAGAGAGAAAGAGGGAGAGAAATTATTAAATCATGACGTCAGATTTATGTCCCGGCCATATTTACTGCTTTAATAAGAGTTGGGTAAGCAAAGAGAACTGCTGGAGGGCACACAGCCTATGTCAGCAGATATTCAAACACACACATTTTAGCGTGCACTGACATGCGCGCGTCCTTGTCGACGTGACCTGTTTTACATATCAGTTTCTTTAACCAACCACCAGCATGTAAAATCACCCACCTTTATGCTGCTGCAGTATTTACACATCGGCAGCATATGAGACCGCCTACATACTGTACCCTCGCACTCAGCATTGACCGCAGTCCTAACAAGCTGCAGGGGTCATCCCCAACCAGCAACAGCTGAAGCTGGTGTGCGAGTGAGGGAGATAAGAGACCGGAAGATGCAGAGGGAAGGGAAATGTCGAGTGGGGGGTGGGCAAGTGAGAAAATTGGCCAGATCTAATTAAATGCCCCTCAGACACCGGCTGCCTGCAGAACGCCTCACTGATAAAGCCATCCTATCTCGATTGTAAACAAAGCCCTGACATTATCACTCTCATCTCCCCCTTTTAACTTGTTTGTATGTTCACACATGCATGCACACAAGGACAACAATGCTCAGCAGAACTTACAGAAGCTTTTGTTCCATACGGCTAGAAATGTGAATCATCCTCATTGAAATGTTTACTGTGGCAGTCGTGGTGGAGGTGGTGTGAGCAGCTGGCCACCCCAGCAGCGTGCAGGGCTCAGGGGCAGATTGTGATATCTGACTTCTGGGTCGAGGTGGTAGGATGGAGGATGAAGGGAGGAGATAAAAGTCTACTGATAGAAGCAATGTGCACAGAGCTGGGTTGGGTATAGAATCTCAATCAGCTGATAATACAACCCTGCAGAAAAGGGGAGGGAGCTGCGCTGTGTTCATGTGTGTCCTATGGAAGTAAAATGTGATATCTGCAGTAGATAGAGAGCTTCACCATCTGCTGGTCTGGGGCCAGCACAGGAGGTAACCTCTGAGATGATAGTCTGTCAATGTGTTATCGCAATGTTGTGCAGTGCATCACACAGGAATACTGATGACTGAGTGGACACACACACAAGCAATATACTCTGATGTGACAGATTCACATGTTTATTAACACAGTGACACTCTTAATGACACTCTGGAGAATCAAACAGGATGAAAGCAGCAGAACTGAAGAGTAAAATGAGAAGGGAAAAAAGCAATAACAGAGATTCCCCAAATTTCTATTTATCTTTGTTTAAAGGTCACTAATATGTTACCAACAGCAACTATAACTCAGGCTGAGTAACAATATTATGTTTACAGCAGAGAATGGCAGTTTGACCCAACGTCCAACCAACCACGCTGTACAGTTTTCTTGTGATGATTCTAACTAATCTGAGAGTTAGTGTGAACTAAATTCTAAATGAGCTGCAGTAGTTTTGCTTTCACACTGACAGAGTTGCCCTACACTTGGACCAAGAATTGAAGAATCTATATTTAGGTTGACCTAGATATGGCCAGTCTAAAAGTACCTTAAAGGCAGGTCTGTAACCTATAAAACATGCATTTACATTAATTGTATAGGTGCAGCATAGATATGAGTGTGGATAGAACACTTGTTCGTGTGTGTGTGTGTGTGTGTGTGTGTGTGTGTGTGTGTGTGTGTGTGTGTGTATAATACAGTATATTGCTCTCCTGCTTCTGCACACACAACATGCAGTCTCAAGTTTGCGTTGTGAGAAGTCTACAGTCTACTCCATTTCAGGTTTCATTGCTTTGTCAACTTTGAAGCTCCTCTGAGGTTGGGAAACTTCATCCAAGTATTCAGCATTGCAATAAGCCAAGGGCTCTGTGAAGTTTATCAGTTTCCTTTAAAAATCAGTGAGAAAGAATGAGAAATGAGTCCATATTTTAAGGGTTATTCAACAGGTTTCAATTTTCTCAAAATGTTGCTACTGATATCGATTTTTCTTTTTCTTGTTTCTCCATGTACTGCCAGTGTTTCCTGACAACTTTATAGTTTTTGCCAGTCGTCATTCACGTGCTGGCAAAGCTGCCAGTGTATCATCGGTAAAAATCTGGCCCCGAGGACTCTTCAACATGTGGACAGGAGAAGGAGTTGTGATTAAACCTCCTCCCTTGCAATTCATTGAAAATAGGCTCAACCACCTGAGCCAAACACACCTATATATCAGTAAATCAAATAGCTTCATGCTGGCTGTTGTTCTGATGAGAAGAAAATATTTTCATGACCTGTATAAATCATTTGAGCAAGAAAAGACAAATAGAAAAACAAAAAAAAAAAAGAAAAATCTCAATATCCACTCAACAGTCATCAGAGCTTTCAGTTCAACAGGAACAACTCCATGACAAATCAAAAACATCTGCCAGGGTTCCAAATCTCAGATAAAAACAAGATTGTGTTTGTGTCAAGGTCAATATGAGCATATCTTGTGCGTTTAAGCCAAATGGACCAATATGGTTTTAGCGTGTCGCCTCAGTGCAGACAATTTGCTTGTAAGCCACTTTTGCTCCGTTAACTCAAATGATGTGTGAAAATGAACCAATGAAAGATGAGCGTTTGAAAAGGCATAGTTGACTTGTACAAACTGAAAAACCAGAAAGCTTTGCAAGAGGAATTATAGCAGTCAGTTCCATCAAACTCAAATAAACAAACAAGCATGTTTCAACAGTCAAGCTCAGGATTAACTTTGAGATGGGCATATTCAATGCTTACAAACCGATGCTTTTAGTAACATTGTTTGATCAAGGATGATGAGAATCATGAGATTCTGTTAAATGTTCAGAAAAATCTAACTGACCTTGATTTAAGATTATTATTACGGAATTGTTTTTTTTTTTTCTCTTCACATTCCTCTGTATATACGTGGTCATGCCGAATATATTTCCATTCATCCACACAAGTGTTGAGTTTTGAGACGACTCTAAATGCCTCTTTAAAGCTAAAGATCATTCTTGACAGGTGAAATGTTATTTTACACAACCCATACCCGATCAATACTTTCCTGGTACTTTTTGAAGGCAGTTTACCTGTAAAAACTCACAAGCCGAAGATTTCACCAGCAGACAAGCTGAAAGAAAATCTGTTCATGCCCAAAGAGACATCCCCATCTGCACTGACACACACATACAATTTGGACAAAAAGCCATTTTCCAGTCTGGGAGGATACTACATATCCATGGAGATAAATGTCAACTAGTGACCCTGCATCCCACTGGACGGTGTGGACAGAGAGCACAAGCGAGGCGATGAGGGAGGTCTGACCTCTGGCTAGCTTGCTCCCCTCCCCGGGGGCCAAACGGCCTGGACAAGGGAATGAGAGTGAAGGAGAAAAAAAAAAAGAAGATGGATGGCAGAATGATAAGTCATTTCCCCTTGACATTCATGGTAGTCAGGTTGCAAGGCATGGGAATAAGCTGTCCAGGAGAAGAGAAAGGGATCTCCAAGAAGGCATCACACACCATAATAATGTCCACTGGATCTCATGTTATGCCTCAGTGTGTATGTGCATGTGTCCAATGGGTGAGTATGAGAGTGGTCAGGGTTAGAGATCAACCTCATTCATGATGGAGACATGCCTTGAGGCATTCACAGGATATTCACTGCCATCCGTCTGAACAGAGGCAGTGCTTTCATTCGTGTGTAGTCTCAAGGCGTAAACACCTTGTACACAGAGAGGAGACTTCTATCATTATTGTTTCCTCTATGAACCTTTAATCAGTGTGCTGAACCAGACCCTTCATCGAGGGCTAGGTGAACAGGTAGAGTGGCAAATTGTTTGTGTGCACACATGGGAGAGCTTGGATTGCACCAGAAAACTTGGCAGCAACATTTAACTTATTTTCACTGAAATTCAACAGACTAGCTGGCACCACATTTTGACGTCCAGTAATTGAGCAAAGATAAGATGTGTTTGTTTGACTATGAGAGTGCAGGATAAATACTATTACTTAAAGTATCGGGGGTAATGCAACAGAGCAGTATATACAAGGCTATTTGATTTACTGCTAATAAATGTCACTGAGATGGCTCTGCAGTTTGAGCTATTTTCTTATTAGTTCAGTATATTCTCGACAAAAGCCCGTTGCTCTGAAATAAACCCAATCAGCAGTACAACGGGGAATGGGCACACTCTTTTCTGGCAAAAACATATATTCCAACTGTTGTCTTCAGGCAATTTTTATTTCTTTTGTGGCTGCTCATCTTTTAATTACTGTTCGAGAAAGAGGGACAATCCATGCACCTCTTTCTAGGGCTGACCTTATCTGCACCATATTCTTCTCCTTGCCTTTTTAAGGAGGGTGTTTGGGTGACCTGTATCCAAGAGGTGTGCAAGTTACTCTATTTGGAGTCTTTTTTAATTGTTTTAAATTGCTTAGTTTTTCCTATTTTAATTTTTAGCTAATATAGTTTTTAAATACCTTATGACACCAAAACATTTTGAAAACAAGAGCAATCAGAGATTTCTGACGTCCGCCAAAGGTTGATCTGGACTGAGAAATTTTGTTGAAAATCTGTCCTGTAGTTTTGAAAGCCAATGAAATGAAATCCTGATCCAGAATTTGGATCTGGATCACCTCCAAAATTTACTGGAATCTTCCAGGGCCTAATATCTATCTGTGGAGAAAATGTCTACAAACTCCGTGCAGTCGTTTTGACGTAATCTTGCTGACTGACATACAAGGAGATACATGTACACCAGTTATATTATAGTGTCCTTGGCGAACGTAAAAATATAGACATAGTCTGGTAGATCTTTCGCCGTTGAAAATCCTCAAAAAAAGCACCACAACAATATGAAAACGCAGCATTCCCTGCGTGATCCTAGAGAACGTGTCCCTCACGTGACGCCGCTTCCGCATTTCTCTCCAGTCTCCAACCTCCTGGAGACCGTCCAGTGCACATCCCATTAAGACAATTATACCTTTCAATGTTATTTTCTTATGGTGAAAATAATTAAATTAACATGGAATATGGTGTCATAAGCACTTTAAAAGTTCTGTAAAGCAGGTTCTGCCTAAACTCCATGTAACTTAATGGACTCAATGAATTATCGAAGTGATCGCAGGTGTTCCTGGCCCAAACTGTTGCGTCTTATCCAGAGAGTTCTGCGTGAACCTGTGTGAGTATGCACTTAGGGGAAAGCTGCAATACAGCAGAGGCTAACCAGCAGGAAAGCCTCTGGCTTAGTGGGTGTTACTTCCCTAGACACAGGGCAACATGTATTAAAGATGAGAGCAGCTTGCTCCAAACACCAGCCCAGTGCCTTCTTTGTACTCCTGAACACACGCGTGTGCAAAAAAAAAAAAAAAAAAAAAAAAAACCCACACAGACACACAACATATCCTGACACTCAGATTTTGGCTCGTCTTGAGGTGTAAAAAGCCAACACACCACAACTCTCAGAGAGAGACAGAAGCAGAGGGAGAGAGGGGAGAAAAACTTAATTTAGAAAGCAAACAAGCTGTTCACAGCTTCCTCATCTATAATGCAGAAGAAAAAGCCCAAGTGTTTCAGCAGCAGCAGAATTTACTGATGGCATCTTGTACACTGTGTGCATACTACCTGAAAGTAAAAAGAAAAAAGAAAAAGGCGTGCCACGCTTATGTATGTGTTGGTGCATGAGTGCACAAACATTCCTGTGTGTATTGCATGAGCATGCTGCTCCTGCCTGTACACAATGTATGGATAAAAATCAATGCATCAGCTCTCCCATCTTCCTCCTCACACAGAGAGACACAATGACAGCGGGGCTTTGGAGGCAGGATGGCGAGTCTGATGTAATGCAGCTTCAAACACTGGGAGGGATCAGAAGGAACATCACACACTGTCACAAAAGAAACACAAGCTCTCTTTCCAAAACCCATTCTGCCAGACAGATTACAGAGGAAAACGAGCTCTGGGAGTGAATGAAAGAAGGTAAAGACACTACACAGGTGAGGGGAAAAGAACCAGGAATTTTAGGCTGCCACTGAGGCTGAAAAAAAAAAGTGCCAACTCAAAAAATGGAGACACAACTCATTGTTTGCACAAGGGCAAGGACAACAGACCTAAACATTTGTCCAAACAAAGGGTTATTATAGAGGCTATATCTCTGACTGGGCCAAAATGGCATTAAATGTTCCCAATTTCCACAGTTCTTCCTTGAACAGGCTGCTGTGCCAGCCGACTGTGTGCTCAGAGAACCGTCTGGGATATGAGGAGCTAAATATAACCATTACATAGCCGATACACAAGCTACTACACCGACTAACCCTGCTGTCACTGATACAGCCAAGCTCAGTCTAACAGGCAGCTGAATTAACTTGATTTAGCTCAAGTGCGTTTGGCTGCACACCGTGTTGTGATTAAAACATGATTGATGTTGTCTTTTAAACCCAGTTTTATCATTTGATTCACTTGAATCCCATATATTGACTCGCATCATGACTAAGCACATTACTCTTCAGTTTTACTTCTCACGGGGAAATGAGAATACTTCCAAAAAGACTGTTGCAAAATGTGTAACAACTGTCATGGTACAGGAGCAATGACCTGCTTAAAGGGTGCTATATGTAAGACATTTGTCAATGTCAACCCATATAGCCTAAATACCAATACCAGTGGATCATGAAGGTAGTGCTGTCTATTATCTGATTGGCGAAGTATCAGTGGCAAGAATCAGCTTTCACTCATACCAAAGTATTGTCAGCAAAAACAGTTGTTGGATGACTAAACTGGTGGAATTTCCAAGTCTTGGTGTCAGCAAATGAAAGCGATATGAAAGAAGTTATAAGTTCCCATATTTCATTGGGCTATGACATTTTGTCTACTTTGCCTAACATCTGATACCAAAAAAAGAAACGTTTCTGAACCGAGTATTACAGTACTGAGCATTACAATCTGACAATGCTCACTGTCATTTTGTGAAATTAAAACGATGGACCTGAAAAACAGCGACGACAAAAAGAAAACACATTATTATACTGTATGCCTCACGCATTGAGAACAGAAATATTTTCGGGGTGACAGACAACCCAATTAGCAGTCAACACACAGAGTGCGAGAGAGGAGATGCAAGATACAGAGGTCGTGAGACGTGTGGTTGTTAAAAAGGAGCCGATAAGCCCAGTAATTCTTTCTCCCTCTCAGTTATATTCTAAATGGACTTCCAACCCTCGTGCAGTCATTTTCACTACCAGTAGAGATAGTTAACCACTGCACTAATTAAAGGAAGGGAAAATTATGAAGAGAACTTGTTTAGCTCTAAAAGTTAACTGTCTTCAGTGCTGTGTAAATAAAACTCTATGAGAAGAAGAAAAAAAGCTCCCAGAATGCCATCTGGGAATAGTAATTAGCTGCTGTGCTGCTCTCCTCCTAAAACCGTTAATAAGGCGACCATACCGTCACTGTTGCCCACTTTAAAAGGTTCAATGTGGCCATAAATTGGAAAAAAGTTTACTATTTTATGGCTCATTTTTCTTCTTGAGAGCTGTATGGTGATCCATAATTCATCCAAGAGAAGCTTTTTATCTTCACCTTTTTCTGCCAACTTCTTACTGAATACGAATAATGATATAGCATGTACAATTCTTCACACACACACACACACACACACACACACACACACACACACACACACACACACACACACACACACACACACACACACACACACACACACACACACACACACACACACACACACACGTTGGATCAAGAAGAAAGTGGAAAGTGAGTTCTCAAGGTGTGACTGAAGACATGAAGTGCTAAATAGGAAACAAGTGATGGAAAAATCGACTTGTACACTTCGCAAATGTTGCTAAAACCTGACTGCATCTGATTTAATTTTAGACTGACAAAACCAAAATGGATCACTCCTTCATGAACATTAATTAATTAGTTATTTTCTGAAGTCATTCACAGAGCTGCGGTGTTGTGAAGAAGAATTACCGTAATGCAACCAATTCTGGCAGTATGACACGTTTTGACAATTAATATTGTGAAATTAGAAACGTATTACAATGAGCGTTTTTACAGGAACACTAAAAATCCAATCACTAGCGAATTTCTGGGGTTATCATAATAATTATGAATGAATGAATCTTTAATTTGGAACATACAAATAGAAAAAAGAGAAAAGAAGAAAAAAGATACATTCAAATGAATAAAGCAAAAACAAAGAAACAACACAATCCACTTAATCTACATTTATATGCACGGAAAGGAGTAGGAAGAAGTAAACACTTATTAACTCCTACCCCTCAAACTAAGTGATCATATTACATGTTTCTTTCAGATAATCACATTTTATTAGATTACAAATAGTTAAATAAATACCTAGATCACTAGATTTCTTCCTAATACACAGATGTCCATATGAATGCATACCCATTCGTCTAATTTGATTTGCTCTTTTATAGCTGCACTTGTGGGAAAACAAATTGTAGAAAGGAGAAGTGGCACAAATTGAGCAAGAAGACAAAAGACACCTCACATGAGCCACTTCTGGAAAGAACAGTGTTTGAAATGAATTTTCAATTCAGTGAAAATATTCTACACAGCCGATGCTGAGTCTGTGGGCATTTTCAAGCTGAACGAAACAGGACCAGATGTTTCGTACAAAAAGAGAAAGTCTCTAAGACCTGAGAAATATAAGCCAGGTTCTCATATTTCTGAAGTCCACGTCGACGTGTGAGATACAATTACTACGTCTGTCTGATTTCTCCCAGTTATCTGATTTTTCTGGCCGTGTAGACCTGGAATATAATTGAGCTTCTTACTTGTTTTGTACATCAAAGCATCTCACTGTTGTCTCAACAGTTACACTGTGACTGTTTACTGGAGAAGCACCTCATTATACCTGAAGTAACTCAATCTTCCTCACGGCAGCATAAAAGATGTCAACAGACTGGATCCACAGTATCTAAACAGTACATACATATTAGCTCACTGCTGCAAGAGCCGTCTGGATGCTTGCGTATTTTCTTGGCTGTTTGATTCATGCGTTCTGCTCTGGTTTTTAATTCATAATTCTTTTTTTTTTTTTCTCAAGATGCTATAACAATGTATTTTCCATTGTGATCCAGCATTAGCAGTACATAAGAGAATCAGTTAGACTGACCCGCAGTACAATAATACAGCTTTTTCTTGTTGTTGTTGTTGTTGAAAGAAACATTTAAAAGTAACCACAGTTACTTCTCTAAGTAACTGGATACTTTTTGTTTGGCATCTAGTGAAATAGTTTCATAACTTTTTTCAAATAAGACTATTCATAATTATGACTGTCAAGCATTCTCTGATTCGTAGCTACATTGCATCCTTGACTGCAGAATACTGTTTGAATTTCAACTCTTGTATGTTTTGACATCTTCTGGGGATTGGCTCCAGCATCCCATGTCTCTAAAGGTGGATGAATCAGGCATAGAAGATGGAAGGATAAGGGATTTTTCTCGCAATTCTCATTTTACACACTGAATGCATAATTCAGGAGAAACACACCTACATGCTGTCGCTGAGGTGAAGAAAAAAAAAATGCATCACCGGCTCTGCACTTTTCATTAATTTCAATGGTTTAGCAATTAAATGTCTCATTATTTAAAAATGCACGTAATGTCATAAATGTACTGTTCCCTTAGCTCTACCAGCCTTTTCAAGCTGAAATGCATGCAGTGTACTCTTATCGACAGTGTGAAGAAAACTGAAATGACACATAATTCACCATCACTTATTTACTTAACTCGTACTTTCAGCACTGAAACCTCCAAACGCCCACAACAGCAAACGTAGAGATAAGACGTTGACAATATGTTTGCCTAAGAAGTAATTGTGCCAGCTTATTAGATTATTTTAATTAAAAAAATTGCTAATAATGTTAAAATAAACATGCAATAACTATGACAAACATTGGATGAATTAATGTCGCACAGCCAGAGCGGTTGGTTGTCTGGTAACAAGGAAATATCTATAAATATAAAATAATCCTGAGATTTAAAAAGTTTCATTTAAACATGGTTTAAAAAACAGAGAAATTTCTAGACTTTTTTGAATGGCAGGAAATAGCATCGGTTAAATGAAACAGGAGGAGCAACGCTCACAGATCTATGATGTCATCCTATGGAGTAAATGTTTTACTGTAAGCAGTAAACCTCGCCCCGCGCACGCACACACACACACACACATGCACACGCGCACACGCGCACACGCGCACACACGCACACACGCACACACGCACACACGCACACACGCACACACGCACACACACACACACACACACACACACACACACACACACACACACACACACACACACACAAACACACAAACACCATTATGTTAGGAGAGATAGAGTAGTAACTCATGAATAGTCATTCACCATACACAGTGGCTACAAACCCAGAGTGTTTCCTGTTACTGATCAGAGTGTTTGAAATAGCTTCATAAAAAGGATCGCCGAGTTTATTGCAAGACTATATGGATGAATCATCCAAACAAAATAGTGAACTTCCCCCAGTCCAAGGACCAGAAGCTTATTTCCCCTTCCATCCCCGTTATATTCCAGTCACAGCAATTACAGGTGAAGCAAAGTAGCACAGATAACTTTCTCCCTAACCACATCCTCCAGGTTTTTCCGTGGATCCCAGTAGGTTCTGAAGCCAGAGGGGATGTAAAATCCATCAAGCATCTTTTCTCTGGCCAAAGGTTTCCTCCCAACTGGTTATGCCTTGAATACTGCCTCAGGGAGGCATCCAGGGAAGCATCCTAACTAGATATCTGAAGCGACTCAACACATCGACGTGAAGGAGGTCTTGAGGCATCTGGGAAATATTTATGCTCAGGACCATATGACATCCGTGACACAGGATTTCATAATGCAGAAAGCCCAGTGTAGGTCAATCAAAATTTAAATCGAGCTCGCGAAAAATAACCCGGCTTAAAAATAAGTTAAAGACAGGAGATTAAGTCTTAACTGTCTGTAATTTTTGTCATAAAATGTAAATGGGATTGAATCCCGATGCTGTGTTGAAGCCTCCGATACACGTGCTAACTGATTTTCACAATTTCTCACAATCAGACAACAAAACAACAAAGAATGGTATCGATTATAGGATGAGCTTAAACAACTTTGCACAAGTTCTCCAACTCACATGCTTTGACTCACAACGTGGAGTATATGTTGGCTGAATGCCAGATTTCATAATGTTTTTGACATTAAAAGCTGTTTGGATCCATAATATTGATGAGCTTAAAACTTCACATGCTGGAACATGCTTTGCTTTTTGTGAGAGACCGGCATTTGGATAAATTATGAGCAACTGATTCAAAGTAATGCCGTTTTTGATGCATCATTTCTTAATTTCTTCATGGCAAACGTTAGAGCCCATGTCGGCTTTGGCTGTGGAAACGTTGCACCTTATAACTGTGGTCTGGCATTTGATACAATAAAAAAAGAATTTACAATCAGTCAATATATTGATCTGCAGTTACAACCCATGCTGCCATAACTCTAATGAAAGACCTTGTGGGTTTTCGGAATTAGAAACTGATAAATGAGACAAATGACGTGACCATGAGGTAATGCGAGATTCACGACCACCTAAAAACTCGTTGGGGCACGGATCTCTACAGAGGCCACTTGGCATTTGACAAAACTGGTGCTGAGTGAAGGTTATGCAACTTTTAGCAGGGGCTGACCGTTCTCACCTCTGGTTGAATTTTTACAATATGTTTGGTGTTGAGATTGACAGGTTGGAGAGCGGCAGGAAGTCATTTGCATAAATAAATAAGGACATCCTGAGCAAATTCACTGTTACCATGGTGATGCTAGGAGATTGGGAGGCCACATTTGGCCAATGTTTAAACTGCTTGGAGGGGAAACTAGACAGGTGACGGTGCGCGCACACACACACACACACACACACACACACACACACACACACACACACACACACACACACACACACACACACACGAACAAGCGTGCTATTCACACACATGCCTATACAGTATCTATACAGTTAATGTAAATGTGTATGCAAATGAAATTGTGTTCACACCAGCTTCAAAGATTGTGAGATCAATTAACGACAAAACTTCAAAGAAAGGCTCTTGGCTCTTTGCTGAGGAAATTTCCCCTCACGCTAAAAGCGTCCTCACAATGCAGCACTTTTTACCCCACTATCACATATACATGGGCCACATTAGCGGTTTGATTTCTAACAGCTGTTTGTGTCCTCACTCCTTTAATGTTCTGCTTTTGTTTGTTTGTGATGCAGTAAAGAGTGGAGGCTCATCACATGCACCACACTAAAGGACACCGCCCTCTTCCCCTAATCCCCGATACACACATCAAAAAGACCAGAGAAAGGGCAGACAGTGATCAGATGTGCCTGTGAGAAAACTTAGCCACGGGAGGTCGACAGAGCCTCTGCTGGAATACTTAAAGCGCTTATCCAATGTCAAGAAATACACAACAAAATATCACAAGTCACATTTGAAAACATGGCCTAACATCTCTCGGTTTTCACCGTGAGATCTTGGTCTGGGAAATATTGACTGGGAATCGATCGAGCCCTGCAGCGAGAAGCCTGCCCAAAGAGCAAACTCTGTGGAGATGACGACAATGTGTCTGTGATTGGTATTCAACACTGCCGAACCGAAATGGCACATCTCAATTTGAGACTGAAACCAGTTCAGCTGTTGGTTTAAGATTTCACTAGCAGCTGACACAGAACTCCCCAACAATAGTTTTTTTTACCCTTGTGATGCTTTGTCAAATATGCAATTACCTCTTACTCACACCAGAAGCAGCCACGTCTTGTGATCTGTGGTGACCCGAGACAATGCTCATGCTTCTACAAGATGCGAAGCAGAGCATTTCAGAGAAGCATCCCAAAAGCAGTTGGGCGCTCCACTCATCAGACCGATTTGATGGAAGCCACATCGAGCTGCACAAGGAGGAGATGAGCCAGACAGGAAGTTCCACACAAAGAGCAGAGTGAATCCGGCCATCTTTAGAATTAATATTTCATGATGATGGCAGCTTGTTTTCCGCTCCATTAATTAAAGAAAGCCACCAGTTAAAGACACCAAAGTACAATGTTCAAGGAATTCAAGCTCACCAAATCCTCTGCTTGTGAAATGAACTAAATGAAATATATTCAAATATACATCTGATCGTGATTAGACAAATACTATTCATGTGATGTGCTAATATGTTCAAATGTCAGCTTGTTTTTTGTTGTTTGATGTTCGGACATTTCTTTTTTTATTGAATTGATTTGGTAAAGTTTAGCAAAGAGATTGTAATCACATTATATCTGTAGTCTGGAAGTATTTTACTATTTAGACTCAAGCATGCCAATATGTCATGTGACAGGATGCTCTCACCCTCAACAGAAAGCAATCCTTCTTAAACAGCTAGAGAGCTTTTCATTATTACTCCCTTTTATTGAACTCCTCCTTCAACTGTTAATACACTGTTAGAGGTGATGAGCATCCTGCCTCCCCGTTAGTGCACAGACTAATGAGACAAACAACAGCGAGCTGCCACAGCGCAAACTTTATGATATCAGGGAGGTGCCTCCAGTTTAACAGCCATTGACCGCCTAATCAGTCCTTTCTACTTGGCCTCCTTATGATCGATGGAGGGATGACTAATCCGCTGATGGTCTTTACTGAAGCTGAATAACATGCATGAGATTGGGGCTTTTTAGAAACAGAGCTCATATAAAGTTTTATTCCTTCCAAACGTTTTTGTTAAATAGTTTTATAAACTTTGATGACCAAAAAAGAGAATGGAACATTCACACGGGCCTACTGCCCGCCATGTGAGATAAAACTCCTCTATTGCTGCTCCCAGCTTCCTCTTTACATATGCACACTTGAGATTTTATTCCGCAGCCTCGACTCACTCTCCTCTCAGAGAATGGCCGTTTGCGCTTCTCCCTTAGCTTTTCTCAACGCCGTGCATACTGTAAACACAGCAGGGATGCTGTCAGGGGAAGATTATAATGCCTCTGATCTGGTTAATGGACAGTAATTGTAGATGGCTGATGAACAGAGGGGAGGAGAGGGGCGAGGAGTGATGGAGCATTGGATAAAGGGAGGATTTACATTGCGGCGGGGAGGTTTGCTATCTGTGCAGGTCAGAATAGAAGATCAACTCCCAGCTCTTCCTTTCCCTTACGCTGCCCTCTGCTCCTCTTGAAACTGCTCCTCTCTCCTCCAGGGATCTCATTATGGCAGACTCATTGGCCATGAAGACTGAGCCTATCTGCCTATGTGATGGACTAAAGAGGAGGACGAACCCTATGTGTAAGAGGAAGGGAGCAGATGGGTGTGAAAAAGCAGACCGAAAGTGATAGAGGAAGGAAGAATACAGGGAGATTTTAAAAAAAGGGAGGCTGCAGAACAGGAAAAGAGAGCATATGAGATAACTGCAGGTATGTGTGAAGAAAGGAGTGTGCTGAAATAGAACAGTCGAGCATATAGTCGAAGGTACCAGAGTGTTATCACTGCTGCAGATGGTTGGGGGATGCTTCCAGCAGATTGATGCTGTGTTGTGTTTATAGTCACTTTATGTGTGTATAAGTGTCACATCCATGTCTGCATGCAGCCATATGCGAGCATGCATTCAGCTATATGCTTGTTTAGTTTAAGTAATGTCAGCTAAATGGCATGTTTTCTAGATAAATAACCAATTAGAAGCTCGTGGGGGGTTTGAAGTGAGCAACAGCATCCAATCAAATCCCCATACACCAGCTGTAAACCATCGCTTTCATTGAAATGCTGCACACAGCCTGCTGTAAATATCCAATCAAGTGATTCAAGACCCTGGGCTCACCAAAACAACACTGGATGTAAAAATTAAACGAGAGGGCTCCCTCTTCACCCCCATGTTCCCCACGCTGTTCCCCTGTGTCCCCATCAAGATCTATCATGCCATCTCCTCCTTTTTCATTTGTCAGCTCCTCTCCATTTGGTGTAACGGCTTTCATTGATTTGTTTTAGAGGGGTCATAAGGTGCCCTTAATGTGTCGCTGAAGATTGTTGGTGAGTTTATTTTTGAGTACATGAGCCTGATGTTGCCATGTAAGGTCCACAGATGTAATAGCTAACATTAATCTAGGAAGAGGACACCGAAAAAGACAAAGAGGAAAAAGGTATTAGACAACCTGACACACATACCTGCAGTTGTACATGCACTCAATATCACATCTACAAAAAAAATAAAAAATAGGGAACTTTAATGCAGAGTTATTATCCTAATAATCCCTCCGAAATCCACCGCACCTTATCTTCGTTCCATCACCTCCTCCTTTCAACTTTTTATCCATCCATCTTTCTTTCTTCCTCCGCCTCCTGGAGACATTAGCCCTCTCTTATACTCATTTTCCTTTTCTGCCATATAGTTATGATGAATCTCTATCATATTTTCCCAGTGGGCTTTCACAAAATCAATGGCTATTTTGGAGCTTCACTTGCCAGTGTACTGTGAGCCTGTGTGCACGTGGGATTTTGCGGCAGTGTGTAAGCAGATATCCAGATGCCGAAACCTCTCAAATGAAAGCTGTTGTCTCAAATAATAAGTGAAGGTGTGATCAAGCTGGAACAACTCGTCTGTAATGAAAAACACTGCAAGGGGTATAATTACTGCTGCTTGAGTGTACTTGTTGTACTTAATTTGCTGTACAGGTAAGTTATTAGTTGCTTTGTCGCTGTTCCTGCAAAGTTTTCTGCTCAGTCACGGCACTTGCAGCTTGACGTGATACCAGACCACGAAACGTCAAAGCAATTCTTTGAAGCAAGAGGTCAGAGAGAGAACACGTTTCTCTAATACCACCTGCTGACCAGCGGCTTTGCCAGAGAATATGACTATTGTTGCAGACCACCTCTCAAAAGAACATTAACCACAGCTTTTGTCATGCTGATTGCATCAAATATAGATATAATGAAGTGTTTATAGTTCAGTTGACTGAAGAGTTAAATACTGTACGTAAAACAGACAGTTTTCTTACAATATTGTGGAAAGAAAACATAAACAGTGGCTGTTTTAATGTAGATCAGAAAATTGACAGAGCCACACAACAGCCATTGTGGAGGATATATGTTTGTGTCATGAACGGGCAAATTGGTTTAACTGTAAAGAAAAGTCTGTAATAAACATGAAACACAAAAACAAATACAAGAATTTGTTGTCCATTCTAAAACTCCTAAAAAAAAGACACCTAAAGTGCACCAGAAAATAGACTAAGTTAAATGAAGTATAATATGAGGCTGTGTAGCTGAAACAAACAAAAACCTTGTATTCTAGTTGGATCTACAATATCCAGTAAAGTTGAGTTTAATCATGATGAATTTTAACATTAGTATGTGTGAGTACAAGTCTGTGTGTGCACCAGAAGAGAATATTCCTATGGAGTTTATCTTTTGCAGAAGCAATCACATTTTCTTCCCTAACGGATACAAATACGAGAGTTAGTGTCTCGCTGGAAACCAGCTGAGCCGGGGCCTGTTTTGACAGTAAATAAGCTAATAGGCAAATGTCATGTCTATTAAATGAGTTAAACCCGATCGATGTCAGCTCTGGTGCAGAGGTGTATAAATTCATTTCAAATGAGACAGCAACTGACACCAATAAAACATTTGTTAGCATCTGTCTGCAGAAACGGGGGGGCTGGAGTGTGTCAGTGAATGTGTGGGTTAAGTGTGCCTGCACATGCAAAAAGGCAGTGGGAGGGAGAACGAGGGATGACATGGAGCAAGCATGAAAAAGAGAGATTATGGGGGGGGGGGGGGGGGGGGGGGGGCTGAGGTGGATCCATGTATGAAGCCGTCACTTTGCCTCGTGAGATTCTTGGCGGTATGAGATGAGAGAAAGATCTCCCACACAGCCTGCAGAAATGCTTACACTGACACTTTCCCTCCGCCCGGGCCCCAGAAAATGTGCAGGGAAAAAGTGCAACACGTCATAGAGCTAGGAACAGATCAATGTCCACAAACAGTGCTGGCAAACAAGCAGCCGTGGACAGACTCATTTTATACAACCGAAGCAAAGGAGATGCTCGGTCTTCTTTTTTTTTTTTACTCTTTTATCTTTCTTCTCCTGACAATCCTGCTCATCTATAAATTATCCGTCACTTAAATCACTTAATTCGTGATCAGGCAGCCCACCAGCAGTATTGGTTTTTCTTTGCACTGACAGGCCCAGCACTAAAGCATTTAATCGTCATCCATATTCTAAAAGTTCTGATGACTTTGTCTCTGAGTAAAATCCCAGAAACACATCCCAGAGGACTACGCTCAGATGTGAGTCATGGGGCTCCACAGAAGCAACAAAGTCAGCACATATGGAGATGCACAACAAGAGAGCATAGATTCATAGATAAATGCAGAAAAAACTGGGTGGTCAACAATTTAGGCTTCATTGAAACACATTTTGCCTTCCTGAGTGTCCACAAACACACATCTCTGTGTTCAAATCTGCAACCAACAGAGGCAGAGTACTTAGAAAAATTACTCACATAAAAGTGTTTCTACTTTTGCATAAAATTAATCAAATAAACATAAAGAGTAGGCATACAACAGTAACAAAGTACTTGGATTCAAAGCTACTCAAGTAGTGAATAATTGCTGAAGAATCTTGTTAACATCATTAAATTAGGATTATTCCTATTCTTTAATTGAATTTTCTGTCTGTACGAAGGAGGGATGAATTGTATGAATTAAATTTCTAATCAACCTTGAGTAGCCTTTGAAATGGTTACCGTTTGTAGCGCCGAATATAAATCAGTGGACAATATAAAACACTGATGTGAGTGGCTGCAGCAGAAATTTTATCCCACTCAGTTGAAAAAGTTGATAATGAGATGCTTCTCTTGCAGAGAGTTTATGTGCAGTCAAATGGCTGTGCGACTTTGTTCGATTGGTCACATAAAGTTAGAGGGCCAAAATGTCTCAAGAAGAGTGAAATAATCAGATTCTTTATTGAAGAGCTTTTTTGAATACCAAAAAAATTAAGATTACTTTCATGTATTTCAGTCTAAAGTAAAGGTAACAAGTGGCTGTAAGCCCAGAGTAACAAAGTAAAACTCACATTATTTTCAGAATGAATTGTAGTCATGATGCTTTATAATTACTCTCACAAGTACAGTTCATCCAAAAAGTTACTCAAGTAAATGCAATGGTAACATGTATCTACACACCCCTGGAAACCAATCAATTATTAGTCATTTCCATTTCACCCATATACAGTAAATTTTAGAGAAGCTTTTCACTCACAGATTGGACAAATTTACTGATAAACACAAACTGCTGTTTGAAAGCCAATATGGATTCAGAGCACAA
The DNA here is from genome assembly GCF_963383615.2 of Lipophrys pholis. Lineage (NCBI taxonomy): Eukaryota > Metazoa > Chordata > Actinopteri > Blenniiformes > Blenniidae > Lipophrys > Lipophrys pholis. Next base: position 13,690,996 of record NC_137627.1, on the reverse strand, counting down.
AGATCCCCCTCAATGACATTAATCAAATCAATAGAGGAAATTACCAGCTCCATCGACAAAAAGAAATGTGCAGTAGAAGTTTTGATAGCCCTAAAAAAAAAAGCATTTCACTATCAAAAAAGACATTTTAATCAATAAACTGGAGCGTTACGGTATGAAGGGTGTGGTTTTACAGTGGATGAAAAGCAACAGATAGCAGTTTGTGAAAATGGGAGCTATTCAGTCTTCATGCTTGGACATTGTTTGTGGTGTCCCCCAGGGGTCTGTGTAGAGACCTAAACTATTTATTATTTGTATAAATGACATATGTACAATCTCTGAAATACTTATTTAGTTTTGTTTGCTGACGACACAAACATTTTCTGTACAGGGGAGATCTTGGAACAGCTCAGCGATGAAATCACATCCATCTGCATGGTCGACAATTTAGGCTTGTTAATCGGATACTGTATATGAGGTGTGTGTGTGTGTATGTTTGTTGGTAAGTATGTGTGGGTATACTTAAACATAGATTATATATTTTGTATAACTATATTTTCATGGGCTATTGGACATGTGTATGTGTGTGTGTGTTTTGTGGGGGAGGGGGGGTATTGGTTACGTATATGATTGCACAAAATGTTTGAAATGTGACACGCCTGAAATAAAAGAATAAAAATGTTCTGAAATAAATAAACAAGTGGACCTGTAGAGTTTAACATGGCACTAAGTATACTTCTTCAAACTAAGAATATTTAGTTAATAATAGCAATCGCAGATGATTGAATTACTGGGAGAAACAGGATTTTGTATACGGTTCACAGATATTAGTCTTTGTAGTGAAACATGCTACTGTGATTTAGTCTGAATAGATGCATATTATAGAAAATGAAGCATATATTAAGTAGTGTTTACTAATTACTTTACTGTCATAACCTATGATATAAAAACTCTTGAATAGTCAATTATCAGTTTAGGAAACCTTAAATAAGCACAAAACAAAACAAAACCAAACATCTTAAACACATGCCAGGGTTTAGTGTTGAAGAGAATTTACTTTCAAACCATCTCAATGAGTTGCCCCTTAAAGCTATAAACATGTTAACTATTATGTTGACTGTCAATGCTCCCAGTTGCTTTAGTGGTGGTAAATAGTCAGCTTTGGAGGAATGACACTATGTATGCTGAGGATGGGTTTAAAGTCAGTTTAATTTGTTTCTAGTGCTGTCTGCCTGTGTATGTACTTGTATATATATCCATGCAAAGGCAGTATGAAGCCTTATTACATCTACTACAGTAAATCACATCTTTATGCTTCTCCCAGATGGCATTTACAGACTGAAGACAGAAGGCTTTTGTTGAATGCTTGTTAATTGATCATATACACATTTCCAAAACACTTTTTTGTGTGTAACCCATTTCTGATGAATACTTGATGTCTTTTATTATGTTCATCAACTATCTTATGGATAAAAAGTCTGGCCAGACATCAAACTTAGCAGGTTTTTCTAGGCATGCAGCCACAACATGATATTGAGGGTAGTACTCTTTTATCTTTGTTTACTTTACAGAAAAAACGATGGTGTCTTAATTAGTAAACTTTGAACTTTCTGGTAGAAGGATCTTTCAACAAAAATAAATAAATAAATAAATAAACTAAATATATATATATATATATATAAAACTTTCAGATTTCAAAGTTCACTAATCTCTGCAAGAAGGGCAAAAAGCTATTTAAATATCAAACAGTTCATTGTAAATTAAAAAAAATATATTTCGTATTCTATTCCTATCAAGAAGCAACAGTGCTGTGATGTTTCAATGCTCACTGGTGATTTGGCTAAAGAATCATCGACACTCTCACCTACACAGCCGGTCCTGCAGGTCAGACAACATCAAGCAGCTAACAGTGCGTCCTGAAGAGTCAAACCTATTGCTTTACTATCCGTGCAGAAAGCACGACCAGGGTAGGGCATGTCGGGGGCCTGCTCCCCCAGTGCATTAATATTACATTTGGGTCGAGCGTTTCAGCATGCTCAAGACTTTAATTTCTTGAAATGCAACTGCAATATCTGCTGGACGCTGATGCAAACGCGGTTGGTTTCTGGGAGGTATCATTGTAAGAGCGTAAGAAGGAAAAAAAAACCTGGAGTGTCTTCTCTATGCATGTGTGTGTACCTTCAATATCGGAGTCCCATGAATTATGCATGAAGTATGTTTGAACCCCCCCTACAGGCCACAACCAAGGTCCTTCTCTCGAGCTCACATGAGCCAACATAAACACAAAAACAAGACACATGCACATAGACACACATGGATATAGTGTGGCATCCGAGCCCTACACTGATGAATGCCTGTCCTTCAGAGAATGCGCAAGCTTCAGGAGAGTGATGGACTCTGAATGAGGACAGAAGAAGAGCGCGAGACAGAAAAATGGAGGTGCTGAGAGGCAGTGAGAGGTAAAAAGTGCAGCTCGGAGTGTAGTGTGTCTCGGGCTACAGTGGGAAGGTACTCGAGTGGCAAATGTCCGTACTTGTCCGGTATTGCTCTTTCGGTAATATCGTTTTTTTTTAATAACAGCAGTTTTCTAATTAGTAATGCTTTTTACTGCTGTGTAAGAAGCAACAAACTCTTTCAACCAGAACAAATAACCCCCAAAACAAAGCAAACACATACAGTGAAAGGGTCTCCCCAGGATGCTGTCCCATCTGTTTACTAAGGGATACTTTTTTTCCCCCAGTAACGCTGCCTTTAAAAGAGAGTGGAAAAAAACACAACCCACACACATACATACTAGGGAGTAGAGAGAAATGACATCATTTTTTTTTTTTCTTCTATGCTGAATCTCAGCAGAGCGTGGGCAGCCGTGCACGGGTAGCTGGTGTGTGTGTGTGTGTGTGTGTGTGTGTGTCTGTGTATACTGCGAGAGCCGACACAGACCGGGAAACCAGCACGGTAGACTGTCTGTTTGTTCCTGTGTGTTCGTGTCTGTCACTTAGAACTGGAGGCGATCTAAAGGCATCTTTTATTGCGTCTCCTTAAGTCTGCCTCAGCTTCTCCTGCCCAACTTTGTTTGTTCCTTTCTTCTTCTCCTCTCGCTGTTCATCTCCTGCTCATACAGTTATTTTTTTCTTTTTCTTTTTTTCTGTGGCTTTTGTTTGGCTGCCATGCCCTGTGAGCACTGTTTAATTCTTCCCTGTGTGTTCCCCCGGGACCAAGAAGGGGTGAGGAGGGGGACGGTGGGGGGGGGGTTGAGAGTGGGGAGGACAAGGGCAGAGACACTTCATTAATCAATCAACCAGCTTTGAAAATTTACCTAATTAACAGCTAATTACAGATCTGGGCACAATGCCAGCTGGCATCCCATCCACCTCCACCAATACGACCCCTGTGGTCCCCCAAATGACACTAGAGGTAAACACCCCTCCCTCATACTCTGCTTTTCTCTCCTTTATTAGTCTATCCATTCACGCAGCCACTCACCCATTCCTTTTTCATTCTCTGCAGCAACAGATTGCAGCTGATTACTCAGACAAGACAGTGGATAAGATGTTTACATCTCCCACCGCTTGGCTCGTGATCAAGTTGCACCATATGGTCGCTTGTTTGACTTTCTTTTTTTTTTTTTTTTTTTGCAGTCTTACCGGAGAAATATTGATGGTCATGTCAGGGTCCTGGAGGTTTTCTTTAGGCATGGTCTTATCCCAGTGATGGTTGATACGAGTCTTGTCTTGTACCTGCCAGTCCTCTCTACGGGACACGCTGGCACGCCAGGCACGCTGGATTCTGGGAACACAAGATGACAAAACACACATCTGTGACATCGATTTGTCACTTTCTTCCTAGAATTGTAGTTTTTCAACCTGGGGCCTGGGACCCATTTGGCTTTGCGTGTGTCGAGGCCTTCAAAAATTTATAAACTATGCAAAACCGTAAGAAGGTATTTTTAAAATCTAGAGCACGCCTGGAAAGCTGCCTTTCGCTTTAGAAGAGAATGGGTGTATTCACCAGTGAAGTCACTGTTATGTTAGATGGTGCTACTGGTCTAGAAAATGAAAACATATATATATATATATATATATATATATATGTACATATTTTTGTGTATTCACAACCTTGGGTCTTACATTACTGTGTGACCCTCTGGACCTGGTCATCTTTCCTTAAGGCAACATGAAAGAGCATTTCTATCTGCTCTGAGGGTCACTGGTAAGATTTAGGCACTGACACTGCTTGACTAGGTGTGTTGAAAAGTCAATCGGTTAAAATTAAATAGTAGAATAATCTTTGGGATGTTTAGATTCAAAGGTTCTCGGATTCAGTCAATATGCAGTGCTTCTTTCTTCTGCTAACTCGAGGTCTCTGGAGATTCCTGCTCACCTGGGCCATTGCGGAAGTTTGTACAATCAAGCAAACGGAAAGTGTTTACTATTTTACTTCCTCAATAAAAGAAACAAACACAAAAAATGGATGACAGCTATGTAGGACCGTGTCCAAAAACGTCTTCAAAGCTCCCAGTTGATTGGAGTACAGGTCATAAGACCTCCACCCACCTGGTAAGCTGATGTAACGTTGCAGAAACCTCAAATATATTTTATCCAAAGATGCTTTCCATCAAATCCTGACTGTTACCGAATAGCACACCTAAGAAAACCAAAGTCCCTTCACTCTAATTTTTTATTCATTTGATTGCATTTAATTGCATAATTGAAGTTGTTGGTTTTCAAGAGATTACAAACACGTTTGGAGGAACTTTGATAAATATTTTTTTAAATATTATTAATTTTGATCAGATAAAGTTAATATAGTGCAATGTTTTGCTCACTATAGGATATATTGCTGACAGATATCACAATATTCTGCAATACAATTTCAAATGTATTTATTTCAGACAAATTACAGTTATGACTACCTTATGCAACTGAAAATAATTTTAATAACTGTTAAGGTGTCTTTTAAAGAACTTAATTCATCATTAAAATTCAGATTATAGCGTAAAAAAACCCAATACCTGCTTATTCGAGGGCTCGTTTTAAGTCAAATAAAGACGTGATGAGCGTGATGTCAGTGTACCATACCACGGCCATGCTCTCCTTCTGACTCAACTTCTCATTCTCAAACCTCTTTTTCTATCACATTTTTTTCCACTTTATGCGTTGCCTTTGAATCCTGCTCACCCTGTTTGATGACCTCTCCCAGCCTATCTCCCCTCGGCTCCAACCTCAAGAGCCAGCTCTCACTTTCCACTCCCTTTCATCCCTGTAGTCACCCCGACACCAGGGTCCAGGATGGAGTGCAGGATCAATTACCCAATGGAGAAGTACATTCACCTCCAGTGGAGCAGAGAGAGACAGCTGAGCCAAATGGAACAAATTGAATTAAGCCATAACTCCCAGCTCCAAAACCAATACCACACCACCCCCCCTTCCTTCGTCCATCCCTATTTTCTCCACTTTTATCCCCTTTGCTCTTCCTATTGCTCCAGCCTCCGCCTCACCATGCTTTCCGTTCCACTGCCGTTTCGATGAGTTTGTCTTGACACTTTTTTTTTTTTCTCTCAGTCTCACCTTTCTATACCCCAATCAAGTTAACTTCACACAGAACCTGCTTCCTTTTCCTGCAGTCGTGACTTTCAAGGAAGTGATAGCCTGAGGCCAGAGCTGTCTTTCCACATTGTGCCAATATAAGAGTGGACCATGTTTAACTAAAACAGTGTTAGAGGGAAGTCTACCAGGAATCATGCACTTAAAAGAGTGCACTCTGACCTTTGAGCCCAAGAATTGAATGAGAGCCATACATAAATGGAGCTCTCCCACACAACAAGAACAATTTGCTTTTGAGGTCACATTTATTGTGTTTGCCGCTCGGTATGAAAACGACTCGTGAAGTAGAAATGAGACACAGTCATTTTGTAAACGCAATCACACACAAATAAGCCTCAGGTCACACTCACACAATAGCCTTTATCTCCAGACGCCGTTGTTGCTCACGGTGACGGGGACTATTGTCATCCTTCTCTTCGCTCCTACTCAGGGAGCTTCTGTCACACAAAAAACAAGGCAGGTAAACACGACTGTCAAGTCCAAAACGACAAAGCGCACATTTGATGACACAATGCCGTTTGTAACCTATTTACAGAGTGACAGGTTTATATTTCAGAAAACGTTGCTAACCCTCTTAACATTATAATTACCATCTATTCAGGCATTTAGGAAATGTTAATATTTCATTGCTGCAGAATTGCAAAAAAGTGAATTGAGTGAGTGCTTTTGCAATTTTTTTTTCCAAGATAACTCGGAAGAACTAGAAGATCTTCAGAATTACAAACAAATTGATGACATCTTGTCTTATTGAGTGATTGTGCAGGAGACGTTCTGGGGGCCTCTGTAATATATAGCTCCACATGTCATGTTTCTGGTAGATCTAAAACATTTAATATATCATAAATGGCAGCTATTGTTATGATTAGCATGCATGCCGAATCTTTTCAGCATTGACAGCATAGGAGTATGAGGGTTAAGGAAAGTGAAGCGAAAAGGGTCTATACATCACATCATATCCCGAAAATATATGTTTTACTGTAAAAGTTGGAACATTTCTGTTTATTTACCTTTCCACCTTTTGCACTGCTTGCACGCCGCTGTGGTTGCAGTAGCGATGACACCTCTTCATTTCTTCCTGCACAGAGAAAACAGACGTTTTTTTTTAAATTCCAACATATAATAAGGACAACTTCACCTCAGTGTACTCTGCCTCCGCCCATAGCCAACTGGAATAGTCTCCCGCGCCTCACAACCTTGAGTTAAATGAGCTAAATGTGATATATAATTAACATCGCATATCCTAATAGATTTTCTACAAACATTTTCAGCTTTCAACTGACAAATACCAAAGATTGACATAAGAGTAATTGATTTTCGATATGATACAAACAGAATCTCCTGCAGTTTGCATAATTACTTCACCACGCAAGCATTCTCCCTAACGATTCTTAGTGCTGAAGGTGCCTGTGATCTGTCCATTAACCCCACAAAGGCAGAACATCTGGTTTTGTTCATAGGTACATTTATAGTCTGATGTGTAGGAAAAGGTATGGCTGATAAATATTTACAGGTCTGACACCAGGAAACTTCAGCGTCAAATATCACATAGCTATTTTCAAAACAACAGTCCTCCATCTGTTGTGTTGATTTAGCCGGATAACAAGATGTTTGTGTTTACAAGAGGACACTGCCCTTGTTAGATCTACTGAATTCTCTTGCATTAAGAACCATGATCCTCGTATACTGGTGAAAACGGCACTAAACAGAGCATTAGATTCCTGCAGCGTGACTCTTTTGGCTGTTATGTCACAGAGACACCCGCCCTCTGCTCACCGAGTTGTTTCCATCTGTTGCTTCTTGCACTTTTGACCTTTTATCAATCTTTTTTTTTAGTCTGAGTGAACATGAGCAGTTCAGACATGTGACATTCAAATGGATCCATAATGTACAGAGGATCAGTAAATTAAACATCTATCCATCCATCTTTGATACAATTGCAACCAACTTAGGGTTTGAGGAGTTTGATCCCATTTCTGCAAGGAGTGACTGACAAAAATCCATTTTAAAAAAGTTGCTTTAACTTTGTTTACAAATATTTTGTCTCCATCAGACTTTTTGCCATAAAAAAGCAAACCTAAAAAAATATCAGAACATTTTTGTGTTCAAATTCCCCAAAGACTAGAGTTGTTTACCCGTTGCAACACAAAAATCATCCAACAAACTTAAATCAGATTGATATCAGGTCAATATTTCAGTATGTGCCTGTGTTGGTGAACATGTGAGCTTCCACAGTCTGAATGTTCATAACCGGACGATGCTGTTTTACCACATTAGTTCTCCTGTTCTGAATGTTCTTGCTTTTCCACTAAACAAGGCCAGTGTGGATTAAGTGTCCGGGATGCCAGGCAAGAGGCCAACGAAGGCTCAAAAAATAACTGTATCGACAAGTGTTGCGCAATGTTAAATGATAAGCACAAGCAGATGTTTACGCCGAAAGAGCCATCCATGAAAAATGAGAATAAGAGAGTTTGATTTATTAGTGATAGCGTGGGAAGTTTGAAAAAAGAGGATTTTAGGCTGAAATATACATTTGGCGTCGGGGTTGGTGTTGAAATTCTAATGACTGATAATCAGAAATGACTAATATGTTGCTGACTTATCTTGGTATATGGCAAAATTCAACTTTAAAATTAGCAATATGATTAAAGCAGGAAAAGTCTCCGCTTAAAATTGGTTAGTATTCCTTTGATCATAAAAAACAAACCTGCAACACTTGCAACATATACTGTATAGCACGTGTCCCTTTTTTGCAGCAGCTATAATTTTTTCAGCTTTTCTAACCAAATTCTTTTGTGTATTTACAACCACTTGTAATTTCTTGGGTCTGTTTACGAGATAAAGTGCAGTGAAGTTGAATAAGAAATGCCAAGGGAGCGTTATAAACGTCGCTGATGAGAGGAAGAAGAACACTTTACTTGCAGCCTATAGGGTGATCTATTAGATCAATAGTTGAATACATGATTGCAAAAAGTCCGGGTTATTAACAGATCCTGTTCTGCAGGGCTGCAAACAACATAATCGCATCATTTTCAATATCAAAATAAGGGCAATCAATAGACTGAGAGGCGAAGGTAGACTGTAATAAGCATTATCTTTCTGAAAAATGAGAGGCGGATAGAAAAGAGGAAGGAAGAGGAGAGAAAACTACGGCGCACAGCTGAGGGACTGCTTTCCTTTAATTGATGAGTTATTAAAATTGTAATTTTTCAGAGTTCCAGTTCCATCGCAGAGATCGATGGCAGGCTGAGCTGAATGTCCCCGCCAAAGCTTGCACGCACAGACAAACACGTATTGTCCCACAAAGAGTGGCCAGGCCTTTGTACCCTTCAGCCTGGTGTGGTCTATCCAATGAAGTCCACACACACACACACACACACACCCTAGCGCATTTGTGCACCTGCATGCGTGCAGTCACACATAAATACCAATACGCATCAATGTGCTCTCCGATGATGTGACTGCAGCCCAGTGAGGCACTGAAACATCTGCATTAGACTATTGGATGCTTAGCTGTTGCTTGACCAGCTGCTCAACTCAAGGAAACGACCAATCAGGAGAGCTTTACCAGTGGAGATGCTCATTAATCGTCCCATCGGAAATCAATTTACATGCGCAGTGCGTCCAAGGGGTAATATGGAAGTCAACATTTACTCTTTTGCCTGAGTACCAGAAGGAGTCTTCTGAGAGATGGAGGTGTTACTGATGAGTCTGTGTGATTACACAATTTAAAAGGTTATTTTCTCGCAGTCGAAACAGAAAACCTTTAAATCCCAACTGAGTTAGTAAGAAGAAACAGGAGAAAATTTTTTTAAAAAGTCTAAGATATTCAGGTTTGTGTGCACACCTGGCATAAAATTCCAAATGATAAAATGTTATTGACTGAGGCTGCGGAGCGAGAATATTTTATACTGATCAGATAACAACCCGTAGAGATGTGTATATTTATGGTGATGAGCTAATGCAGCCGTCACTTCAGGGCTAAATCAGGTGTAGTGGAATGACCTATAAGGAGCAGATAAGATATATTAAAATCAACGAGACTTGCATCATGCACAGATGAGGGCAATTTCATATCTACAATTAGGCCGTTAATAATAATAGAAATAAGCATTTCTTCTGGAGCACACAAGCCGTATATACACGAACCAAAAGAGATAGGTCCTTAAGCAGACTTATTTAAAATAAGACAAATTTAGGCTGCAAAAAAGATTATTCGTTATTCAACCTTTTGACTTTTTCTAAATATTTATTCCTCAAATCTGCAAGTGCAAGAAGCCATTTATTGGCAATCACTGTGATTCGATGACTGATTTATTATCACAACTAGTTGTGTAGTAATTGTTCTACAGGATGGCTTAACTTGAGAAAGTGATTCCTGTCCACAAAATGGATAAGAATCCTTAAAAACTACCATGCATTTTTCAATGATGGTGCAGTGAAGGATAATGGGGAAAAATTGAGGTGCACAATGAGGGATGCAAGAGCTTCTCAATAAGGAAAGAGAAGTGGGCACAAGATAACTGAAAATGAGAAAGATGAAGATATCTCAAGAAGTGTGGAGGTGGGTGGGGTGTGACGAGTGGAGATGAAGGAGGTGTGAGGGCGAGAAAATGATCATACAGTCTATCAAAATGCAAAATGGAGCTCTTGGGACAATTCCCCTGCTACTATTAACCAGTATAGAGCTGCTCTGGTTAACATATGGTGTGGAAGGGAGTGTGAGGACACACACACATGCCTATCATCAATGAGGAGGCTTCTTTCAGCGATCAAAGACTAAGCTCACTCTCTGGATCCAAACCAGCCTCACAAGACATGGTAAAGGGATAAGATGGAAAGCACTACACAGCCCGTGTGTGTGTGTGTGTGTGTGTGTGTGTGTGTGTGTGTGTGTGTGTGTGTGTGTGTGTGTGTGTGTGTGTGTGTGTGTGTGTGTGTGCATGAATGGGTTGAAAGAGTTACGGTGCATTTAAATGGTCCGTTTCATTTTTTTATTTTCTTCAGCGTCGACGTGGACCACAACCACATACACACCCACAAGAAGCCGCATATAATTCTTCATCATATGACCGTGGCGGGCCAAAAGACACCTATCTGTCAGCGAGCAGGCTCATCTTGCTCCTGTGCAGGTTATTACGACTCAATCGTGGAGCGTTTGAGTGAGCCAGCGCAAACAGCACTCAGCACAGCCCCGTCCCATTGGGGGAGATACGATAATGCACTTCTGAAATATGACACCCTTCCCTGGCGTCACACTCCCACTATGTACATGATACATCCCTCTATATTTTACAGAGCACCACATCTGCGTCTCCCACGGCTTGTGTCGGTGTGCCGGTGCTGCCCTTTAATACGACGCTGGGTGTAAATGGTCCTCGGGTTTGTTGTATTTCTCCCCCTGTGGAGCACAAACTTGAATTCATTAGGTGGCCGGTGCACTGGGACAGTTTTCTTATTGTTCGGTGAATTAGGAGCAACAAGGGGCTTTCTGCCTAATACTGATAAATGATTAGAAACTTCCAGCTGCAAGTGCTGTGTCAACAGTTCCACCCGTATTATACTGTATATTTCACGCTTAACCCCATTAAATGGGGCCCCTTTGGCATGCTGTTTAAATAAACTCTCTGTAAAATGGTTAACAACACGGGTCCCAGGCCATAAAACTCAGCTGTCCCATTGATTATGGGGTAATAGCTGGATAGATTAATGTGCTTCTCAGGGGGGTTCCCGCCTCGGCAATGAATCTGACTCATTCACACAAACAGAGCAAGTGGGAAAGCCTCAATAACCAATAACTTGCATTTCACTATTTCACATATCAATTACTGATTCGTATTTCAGCCCAGACTCGTCCTATTTCTGCAGTCACAAATGTAAATGACAATCGAGGCACGAGGCAGGTCAGAGGGAAACAGATCGGAGGAAACGTGGAGTCAAAACGAGAAAGTTCACAAGAACACGCAGTGAGCAAGACAATCGGCGAGGACGTGTGAGCGTGCACGAGCGAGTGTGTGCGACGGGGCTGGTGCGCCATCGTAATATATTGCAGAGTAAGTCGAAAGCAGTGATGGAACAGTGCTTTCAGATCTCGCAGGCTCAATATCCCCAGCTGCCGATAATGCGCAACACTACATCACTGTCATTAAATATTCAGGAGCTCACTACACCCAGGTGAACTTGTGCACCTACACTCGTCCAAGCATGCCAAAGAGACACCACATACTTATTTTGAAAGGCAACAGAAGTCAAATTGATTTGCAATGCGAAGTCAGTTACAACAATAGCTCACATCGAATGTACTGTGAGTTGCAAAATGTACAGTGCATGAAACCCTCTGAGCTGGAAGGGAGGCCCGCCACCTATGCCATTACTATTTCTGGCTGAAAATGAAGTAATCTATAACAGAGACCACAAAAAAAAAAAAAAAAAAAAAAAAGTATTAACGAGACCTTTTCAGTAGCTGCCACGACAAAAATCATCAAGTGGCCTCAGGCCAACATAAAAAAGCAATTTCCTAAACCAAATTGAATTCAGCCAATTGTGCCATTTGAATGGGCGAATAAATAAAGGAAGAACATTTCAGGGCAGTTTGGAGGTGAAAGGTGGGAAGCAGATGTTTCACTGTTCATGTTTTGCAGCTTTTGTTTTTGTCTCCTGCAATTAGTGAATTGTAACCTAAATTTTAAAAAAAAATGTGGGGGGGGGGGTGAAAAGTTGATAAAGATTTGCAAAAAGATAAGTGTGAAAATTAGTGTCTCTCTCTTTAGGAGACCTCTGCTTCAGACTTTAACGCAAGGCTTACAAAAAAAAAAAGCTCAGAAAGTGAATTACATCATTACAAGAAGCCTCTCACCCCCCCCCCCCCCCCCCCCCCCCCCCCTCCTAAAAAAGAAATGGAAAGAGAGTCAAGCATCAGCTATAGAGTTATATATATATATATATATATATATATATATATATAACTATATATATATGCAGACATAACGTCGTGGGCGGTAATGACATCACTTCTGAGGGACCGGGTCTCACCTGGTTGTTAATACGCAGAGCAAGGTGCGTCCTATCCCGAGACGCGCTGCGCAGCCTCCCCTCCTCTCCCTGGTACACGCTCCTGGAAGGACATCACCCAACTTACAACACATCGCAAAAATTCAAGCTTTTAGAATGTGTGCAGCCTGTAGCTTGCTGCTGCTGCTGCTGCTGCTGCTACTGCTGCTTCTTGCATGTCTGCAGGATGTTATCACTCATCACAGCGTGTCGAAGCGGCTCCGGACTGAGGCTGCAAGCGTTCATCCGAAATCAAACACGGCTGCCCCGCAATTGTGCGTTAATAATACAATTCAATTACATTTTTTTTTTTTTTTAAATGAGTAGTCGCCGGGTACGATACGAACCTGTATGTTCCGTTTCTCAGCATGTCGAGGTCGGTCTTCGCAGCCAGACAGAGATGAAGTGAAGACTTTGAGAGGGGAGCAGCCGGAGAAATACACCAGACTTGGACAATTCTGGCAGCCAATGGGATGCGGAGCGCACGCGCCTTCTTTTATACCCCCCCCCCCCCCCCCCACACACACACACACACACACACACACACACACTGAGAGAGAGACAAGTGCACGTGTCGACGGCGTCATCTAACTCAGACTTAATCTCGACGTTAATTATCCCGCACGCGGCCTCTCTCGGGAAAACGACATAAACTGCGATCGTATCAAAACCTATTGTTGTGCAAAGCTTTCAGAAATATCTCTGCGCCGGTTTATTTAATCACACATATGAAGTTAATTGGTTTACAAAGGTGTTTAGAGGAGAATAAATAAATACATAAAGCACATGCGATTCGCACAGTTCCATCCTCTCGTCTTCCAAGTTAACATAACTTTGATTTTCTGCCTCAATCACCTGGAAACCATACTGTGCCTCTTTGCAAGTCAAATTAATTATGACTGCGGGCTATTTGTTCAATTGTGTGTTTTATTAAAGCTCATATGTGGGTTATTACTGCCTGAAATGATTCAGTAGTTTCAACACAGTATCATGATTTTATTATTTTATTTTTTTTTTAGCATATTCCACTCTGTGATATTCACTAATAATTGTAAAAAAATAAAAAAAACTCCCATTTTCAACATTACATCAAAATTATTGTGACGTTAAACATATATCCCAAATCTGGTTCTTCAGTGTGAGTAACTCAACAGAATCTTCTACAGGATGCAAAACAATTGAATAAACATCTGTAATAGTGTTGAGGAACCAAACATCATTCTTATAAAGCTGTTGAAAACCTCTCGGTCGGTCCACATAAAAGTAGGGACATTGCCTTTCAACCAAAGTGGACTTTTCAAAATATGGAGATCTTTGAAATCTGTCCTGGATCTACAGGATCAGTGTGGTTCAGCGTGGCTGCAGACGAGAGTTGTATGATACGGCCTTGGGAACAGCACAATAGGCAGTAGTGACTACACACTCCAGCTGCACATCAACTTATTACAACTCTCCAAATATACACACAGTATACGCCGGTTGAGAGAGAGACGCTGGAGACAGCAAGAGAGATGGAGCTTGCCGAGATGGCTACCTGCGATAGCCAGCAGGAAGGCTGTATTGCAATGGAGCGCACAAAATGGTAGGACTGGTGTATAATATATATGAACCGCAAAGGCCTGCGAGTCGAAAATAAAGACTGTAAACATTGGACTGGCTGGTGTGTGTATGTGCTGGACGGACCCATAGGAGTAACAACAAAAACACAACATTCATATTTAAATTAGTATTCTTTCCTTTATTTCAGTCTGGTTTATACATTCAAAAATGTGCGTAGGTTATACTTGAACACATTTCAACAGCTGTTTTTTTTTATTTTATTTTTTAAGTTCTGGCTTCCAGTGTATATAAGCGATAAAGATCTGCATCACTTTATTAGTAGGAGTTGTTATAATGTCACTGTACTGCATGGCCAGGGTTGCAGAAATTGTCAATAAATGATCATATCTGGAGAAAATATGTTTGTTTTTTCTCTCGAACTGCCCGTAATCTGGTTAGCGTGGTCACAGTGGCGACATAGAGAGTTTAACGTTTTGTCAGGTGGCGCACAGTCTAAAAAAATTGACAACTGTGTAGATCAGGGGTGTCAAAACTAAGGCCCGTGGGCCAAAACCGGCCGGCAAGAGGCTCTAATCCAGCCTGCCAAACCACCATGCAGATTGGAAAAATTTCAGAAAACAGATTTTGTTTTATTTATATAATTTCCTAAAAGTGGTGCAACACAACACAGTCATGAGCTGAGAAAACATGAGGCTGACATGAAAGGTAGCAGACGAGCATTAACCTTAAAAACCATGATGTCAGGGGGAGTTTGTAAGGTATCGCTTAAAATTAGCTTCATGTTGAGATTGTAGTTATTTTCAGCAGTAATTGTTTGACTTTGTGAAAATATTGACATTTTCAGCACCATATACTCTGCGCCACAACAAAGAAAAACTGTCAAGTTTAAATTGAAAGGTGGTTATGGCACTATTTTACTGCTTCGGCCCATTCAAGATGAAATGGGGCTTTAGGTGGCTCCTGAACTAGAATGTGTTTGACACTCCTGGTCCAGAGCTCAATAGTAAATAATTTATCAATAATCAAGTCAAAGTTTATTTCCATTCATTAATAGGAGTATTATTGAAAATGTATTTGTGTCAGTCATGAGTCAGATGCAAAGGGGTAGGATAAAATAAGTTTGGGACTTCTTTCCGATCATGTGAACACAGATGATCTTTTCTACATTTGTTTCATTTATTTTGATGTTTTTCTTTCGTTCACTTTTTTTTTTTTACATGTTCAAAATAAATAAAGTTGTCATTTTTTTGTATCACTTTTGGGAAGACCCCAAAGTCTAACTCTCGGTACTCCCTGTACACCCCATCTTAAATCTCTGAGAACCCAGTCAGTGAGTTACCTCGCTCTGCAACCACAGTTATGATATGGGAGAGCTGAGGCTTTTTGGTGGAATCATAAAAATATATATATATATATATTTTTTTTTTTTTGCAGTATAACATTTCTCAGCTGTGTCATTCTATTGGTACTGCACACCTCAGGCCTAAAAACTTTTCATTTGCAAGCTGACCAGCATAATTAAGATACGTTTTGCATCGTTTTTGACAACAGACTTGCTAATCCCTTTCCTTAATTTCTCCACTGGGTACTGTTTCAGGTTGAAGACGTTTTATAGGTCCAGGCCAGTGCATGAATTTACCCCGTGTACTCACTATTTTATGCATTTGTGTTTGCCGCTTGTTCTGTGCCAGATCACCGTGTAGTTACGCGTAATAGTCTTCATACCAGGAAGATCATCATCTGAGCGCAACCACGATCGCCTTCAAACTAGTGGTTTAAGCTGCTGTGCAAATCCTCTGCTTTACTTTGAGGGGCTCTGATCGGCAGTGCCAGGAGCTCCCGTTCTTGTCGAGGGGGAGTAAGGAGGAGAGAGTGCGACCCAGCATGCGTCTGCAGGATGAAGACAGCACAAACAGGGTCGGGAGAATAGAGCCCATTCATCAGATAATTACTTCTACTACAGGCTTCAGTGAGTCCCATCACTGGAGAGCAGTAAACACAAGTCAACTGCCTTCACTGTGTGCAAGACGTATTTACTAATTTAATCACACACGTCAGGAAAGTGTATTTGATAATTTAACATCCGGCAAGTCAAAAAAAAAAAAAAAAAACGTCCCCGCTTAATATTACATTTCATCAAATTGCAGTATGTTCTAGTAGCTTGTTGTAACATAAAAAAATCCTGACAGGAAAAGCTAACATGAGGGAGAAAAATGCCAGAACTGGAACTGATGATTACAATTAACAAAAGCTCAGACATAAGGTTTCAGCATGTGAGGGAATTGGTGCCCCCTGTTGTTTGACGGAGATCAAGTCTTCATACTGCATCCATTCATCACAAAGCAGGAGGGCAACTTCATAGACCTCCTAGTTACAAAAGCACAAACATATGGAGGGAAATACCCCGAACAGTCAATTCATGTGTGAAGGTTAAAAACACCGTTAAGCTAAAGAGTGCCACAAAACATCAATGGAAAAAAAAATTTAAAAAGTCATTTTGTAGGCATTACATTTTTGGAGTACTTTTCCAGAATAAACAGATTTAAAGTGTTGGAGGAGCAGACCGCTGAATGAAGGACGTCATTTCAAAATACTCCTGTGGGCAAGCGATGACACATGTGGAGAGCAGTGGTCTGGGAGCTGAGAGCAGACAGGACAAGATGGATTAAATTAATAAAAAAAAATTAAATAAAAAAAAAGAGAGGGGCTGCTTTGGCTGAAGTAACGGCACTGAAACAGTAATATTCTAAAAGGACGCTAACGAGAGAAGCGGATGTATTCTCAGTGACGTGATTAGAGACAATGTATTAATGAACACATTTCAGCATGAATCGTGTCTGATTACCAGTGATTTGTGCAGATCTGGGGGCGTACCTGTGTGCCCAGCCTGGAGAGGTAGCGGTTTCGCAGGCCAAAGGCAGACATGGGTGCCAGTCTCGCACACTCGGACGATGTCAGTTTACCGCGCCACAGTTTAATCCTGCAGAAATAATGATGTCGCCAACTGAACATCTTTGTATCCAACACAGACAAGGGCACAATTATTCAAATATAACCAACGGGATCAATCATGCAGTCTGCCGCAGAAGAGAGAGAAGATAACTTACCACCAATGTTATTTGGAAAAATATTACTGATGTGAAAAATGAAAATTCAAACGATTCTTTTTAAATTTTTTATAAAAAGACATGTTTATTGCATTTTTTTCCCCCCATTCAATATCAAACATGATTTCGTTTTGCAAAATGGTTTTAGGGTAATCTTTCAAGCAATTTATTTTTTCTGGTTATCTGCATTTATGTGTAGATTGTCTACAATTTCATAAAATCTCGTACACAGATTAAAAGCATTTCCATGACTCAACACAAACAGACTCAAACAATAACTGCACTGCATCAATGCAGTAAGTGCAAATCGGTGACAGTTGAAGAGAGCAGCGCATTTCTGTCCGAGGCAGTGGTTGTTTTAATTTGTAATTACAACACTTTAACTTTAGTGACCTACTTTATATGTATTGGCAAAATGTGAACGTTAGCTATCCACAGGTTGGAACCCCAACATCACCACAATGAGACAAACACATTTTCATTACTCAAATAGTACCAGTTAATCAGAGTAAATTGACGTTTTGTCGCACCGTTTAGATGAAGCAAATATAAGGGTGAGGTTGCATCTAATTACCTGAGCTTGACAGAATGAGCACAACATAATCCCTGGATGGAAATTAATATTTAAAAAAATGTCACATTAGCGTTTATAAAAAGCTCAAACTGAATTACATGACACCGGCAAATGCATTAATACCCATTCATCCTTGAGTAGTGTGTAAGTTCATGATGTGGCAGAAAAACTCATGAACCGTTAGAAATGAGCAAAGAGCAGATTAGAAAATTATATATATATATATATATATATATATATATATATATATATATATAAAAAACTGAATATAGACTCACAGTGCATGAGGACAGTGCAACAAGCGTGAGCTATAACTGCAAAATGTGAACAACAGATATTTACATGGAAGAGCTGCAAAGTGGTCAGGGTCCAGCTGAAAAATCTGTCAAATTAAACAATCAAAGAACAGACTCATCGTAATATTCATTTAAAAACAACTGGATTGATACAGAAGTCCCATATGAACAGTATATAATAAAAGGTAATAACTATTTAATAGCAATAACAGGCACCAGTCCATTAGTTAAAAGTTTCATCTTCTGATGAACAATTAAAATCACTTAAAATGGCTTTAAATACTAAATAACCATCCAAGCCTTTTTCTCTCCCTGAATAAACCTCTTGCTTAAATCGGAGTCACTGCTAAATGTGACTTGGTTCGGGCTACACAGCAGTCAAAGCCACACGGCCACTTCCAATGTGAGGAACAGGAGGTGACATCAGTGGGCGGAGTCCGTCCCAGAGCCCCGCCCCCTGACAGTAGATCGACAGCCTCCAAGTTGGGATAGTGCCGCCTTGGTAGCGCTGAGGCCCAGAACCATCAGCGTGTACTCATCATCATCTGGAAATAATCAGAACGCAGAGCAGAGAACATTAGACGGTCTGGAATCCGTGAAATGTGACGAGAATTTTAAAATTAGACAAAAGAAGCAGAAGTGACCTTGTTCAGAGCCCAATGTAAACCAATATAAGAACGAAGACATGAACAGAGAACCAGTCACCAGCTGTGACCCCCCCCCCCCCCCAAGGGAAACAGTGCAACTTCCCATAATGTAAAATAAACCAACATGTGGTGTGTTATCAACACACACACATGTTAGTTAGTATATCAGAAAAAAGCCTAAATAACCACAGCTGGGCTGAGTAGAAAACCATGACTTGCTCCTTGTAGTAAAGGAGGTCAATGTTTCAATCCGTGGGTTTATGTGTTACAGGGTTAGGAAAAACTTTTTGGGAAAAGAAAAAGAAAACAAACAAATCCCATCTGTTCACCAGCTGATTGTGCCCATTAGCGATGACATTTCAAATACGAGTCTCCTTTCCGTAAACATTCGTTAATACCACCGTTTGTGGTGCGTTAAGGACATATCCTTCGTGCAACGTCGACCTGGTTTTAAATCAACAATAAGTGGTTCACCGATTTTTGCATGTTTGCATCAACTTTCTGTCACAAAAATGCATTTGCATGCTGTGCATTTTGGCCGCGGATCCATCTCACCCAGACCGAGGTGTGAAGAAAGACAGGAGAGAAGAAGAAAGATATTTTAGTTTGGTTCAAACCTGCTGTTTCAACAGGCAACTGTCTCCTTCATTTTCAGTTGGTAAAATAAATGTTGACTTGGTGATCAGGCGCAGGAAGTTGTTGTTAACAAGACTTTCAAAGAGACTTTATAACGCCGCAGCGAGGAAGACGCGCCGGCGAAGGAGCGGGCAGAACTGGAGCGCCGGCAGCTGGAGAGAAAACTATTGAGACACGGGATCCGTGCAGGAGACACTGGAGACTGGACACGGCACAGGAACACCTGGGACGCTCAGCAAGGTTCCATTGCCGATGGGTCCCGCTACCGTAACGAGGTACTTGGAAAATATAGTACCTATCACCGGGAATTATCACTGGATGATTCATACCCTGACCGTAACACGATCCATATTAGCCATTACCAGGAATCCTTCCCATGTTGACTGTGTGTCTATGGATACCAGTTCAGTAAATAAACTGTAAACTAAAAACTTGATTATGCACCTATTATGAAAAACCTATCTAGATTCACTCGAGTCATTCATAGGCCCTCCTCAGCACATTATAAATAATGCTCAACAGATGAAAACAAATGTATTTATGCCATTTTTTACAGTAATAACTTCAGCAGAGACTTATTAAAATCCCCTGCAACATGTTGAGCAAAAATATACTTTCAGTGTATTTAAGTGGAAGAGCCATCCCGGAGCGCTTAAGGGCTTGTTATTCACAAGATGTCGAAGCCACTTGATTACAAGAGTAAGTTCTTCAACATGTTTCTGAGAAAAATATCTATTTGGGCAAGTGGAAGGGAAAAAATAAATAAAGAAAAGCAGAGACGGAGGAAAGGAGGGTCAGAGCTACTCACTCTGCATCTGGAGTGGATTCTTTCTGGAGTCGAGCTCTGGCTCCGGCTGACTGGTTCAAATGTCCTCCTGGAGGAGAGGCAGACGGAGAGAGCAGGAAGTGAGTCAGTGTGATAGTAAAGAGACGAGCGCGCTAAAGAGTGAGACAAGCTTGAGAGAAGTCTCAAATGCTAATTATGAGGGAAGGAGTGGGAGAAGTGGAGCGCCGGCTGAGTTCAGGCCTCTTGTCTTCTTGTACCTTTGAGATAATCCACGAAATACAGCGCCACCACTGCCATCAGTGCGACTGCAAGAAAGGGAAAAGAAAAATGGATGAAAAAAAACATTCAAACGTGTGAAAGAGTCTGACACTACACATGTACAAAGAATAAAAAATTATATAAAACTGACTGCAAATGCAGGCGCAGAAAAACACTTCCAAGAACAGGTATCCTCTGTTATCGAGGATGGCTCCCGCCGCCATGGCAATGAGAGCAAGTCCCAGGTTCTGAATCGACTGCATGCTGGTGGACCAGCAACAGGCACAATCAGCATCAATGGAAAAAAATAAAAAATAATGCAATATATTACTTTTGGATTATTGAGCAAAGCAGTAAATACATATGTTCAGGTGCATTATCGTCTACTGGTACATACAAGCCGTACGCAGTTCCCAGTTGATGATCAGGAACCACAAAGGCAACCATGGGCCAGAGTGCACAGGCCAGTAAAGAGTATGACACACCAAGGAGTGACTGGAAAGCAAACAAGGGAAACATATGCTTTTAAACTGCCTTATAAAACAAAACTAACAGTGTGTGGTGAAAGGAACAAGAATGCACGTTAAAGGGTGACACAGGTCTGCTTTATAATACACCACCGACTGACAGGTTTCTTTTAGATCTTTGGGCAATCAGACCGTGTTCATCTTGTAACCATCTTGTTAACAAGAAGCCTGGCGAGATTTTTCAACCTCGGTGCACACCAAACAAGAGGTATGAGTGCATGTTGAAAAATAGGTCTCTGCCTGATGGAAGTTTAATGGACGCATTGCTGTAGTGTGGACTGGTGCGCTGCGAGCAGACCACACACGGGACGAAATGGAGTTTTTTCTCAATGTAGTGCATAAAGTTTGAATTCCTGCAGCCGTTCTAACTCCTTAATACATTTTGTGTTTTGCCAATGATTTCTCACTAAATGAAACAAACATGCATTGTGCTGCATTCAGCACACAGCATCTATCGAGATCAATATATATATATATATATATATATATATATTGGTCTAATGCTGAAAATTTGATTGAGCGCCACACAAACCAGTAGACTTCTTAATGTTTCTCTTACTTGAGTCGGGACCTGGGTAATTACATCACAAGTCAGAACACAGCCTCAGACCTGTGTTTTGGCTTACCGGGCGGATTTGCTGAGTTTTCATTCCATTTTAAGTTTCAAAAAATAAGTCATGCTTTTGTAGAAAAAAGATCCGAGGCAGTTTTTCGAAGGATTATGCAGTAGAAAATAATGCTCAAGAATGCATCTGAACCGGTACCGATGCAGGCGTCCCCCGAACACATTGCTCTTTAGTTAAACAGAAATCAATGTTTCAATCGATTTCTTTTAATTTTCTTTTACATAGAAACTTCTATCCTTACCAGGAAATCCTGGAAACGTGCTTCAGATTAAAACAAGGTGGCTGCACAGCAAATCAATGGGTGTGCCGGACAAAAAGTCAATAATAACTTGAAATCCGCTTTGTTCTTTCACTGAACCTCCACAGTCACTGTGGCTCCGCCATCGAACAGGCGCGTCACAGAATGGAAAACACGCCACACTTGCTCAAAGCACAGTTAATTAATGAGACGAGCATTAGCAAAAGTACAACATCAAATTTAGTTCAAGGGCAAAAAGGGTTGGCAGGGGCGTTACCATGGCAATCCACGGATTCCAGAAGGTGAAGGCCAGCATCATGTGCGCTCCGAGTGTCGACACCACCGCGACGATAACCCAAATGACATTTCTGCCAGTCTTATCGACCATGAAGCCCAGAAGAGGAGACGCAGGGGCTGAGATGATGTACACAATACTGCAAAAGACAAATAACGTCTTGAAGGATCAACGCTAAATTTACAAATACTTTATCATCAATATACATGGGAGAAGAACCATATTGGGTTTTTGTTGGATTTTGATTAAAGGACAAATTCAGTCCAAGTATCATTCTGTGGCTTAAGCTATTAAGAGACAATAGAATGACGACACATTATCAAGGCACTGGGCAAACAGCTATTAACCTGATCTACAGTGAAAAGAAACATGCACCCCTGCAGAAAAAAAACCCCCAAAAAAACCATACAGCTACAGCCAATCATAAGTGTGTTACTGCCGGAAGGTAAGTTGGTCTCAACGGCCCATTTAAGCCTGACCTGAGTTACCTGTTGACAGCTCTGGCTTCAGCCGGGGAGAAGTTGAATTTCTCAATGAAGAAAACCCTGCGAAATGAAAAGAAAACAAGCCAGGTCACGGTACAAAGTGTGTCTCAAGCCTTTATGCCAACGCCGATAAGATGACAAAGAAATTGAGTTTCCTCTTGCAGCTGGGTCACTCTCACTGTTCTATATATTGTTTCATGCCCACATTTGCATGAAAACCATTCTCTCTGTAAGCTGTGACCTTCTGTGGAAAAAAAAACAAAAACCTATGTCAGTCGCTAAGTGATTTCAGAGTGCCTCTGAGTGAAGGAAATATAGGTTGCGATAGCTGCAATTGCTTTTTTTTTTTTTTTTTTTTTTCACTGCAAATCCATTTGTCAAACCTCTTTTCCATTGATGGCTTCCCCCTCCCTCGCTCTGATCACAGCACAATGTTGTGAGGCTGCACGTCTTCACATTCAGGCATTGTACTAATTGAATGGCGGTTTCTCTGCTCGAGTCATACCACACAACCCAGCTGCAAAATGCTTCCCGCTTAGAACGACGTCTCGCCCATCCTTCAATCAAGCTTAAATAAAAATGATATTCTTTTTCAGGTACCAATCATAAACAACTGGTGGGTTGTTGTTTTTTTTGTTTTTTAAAGTGGCACAAATGGGTAAATGTGTATTCTGATGGAAAGGGCTTCAGCTTCAAGGAAACTAGAATCATCTTTGTCACTGCTTTAGCTGATAAAAAATATTTGAGAACATTTTTTAATTATTATGGAAAAGATTAAGCATTGCCTATTTGTTGTGATGCCAATTCGATGTTTTTACATTAAAAAAGTTCCTCATGTGTTGTAACTATGTGTGTAATAAATAAAAAGAAAAGCCTCTCGAATGGGTTTTTAAGCTGTTCTCTGACAAAACTACACACAAACTATCCAAGTTCAATGTATTCCCACTGCAGAGAGGCCACATGAAACAGCATATCGCCCAATAAAACCATAATACACCAGATATAAATGTGAAATTTGATCTTTAAACAAGAGTCATGTCGGTGTGAAGTTGGCAATTGCTGCCTCACTGACCAACTCTTATATTTGGTTCAGATGCAATTAGTGCAATCAAAAGATGCACATTTTTAAACAGATTAATGACAGGGTTACTGTAGATTAATTCCGATAAACCATAATTAAATATCATTCATTTTGAATCTATAATCATTTGCATGAGCAAACAGACTCACTTAAAAGGGTTTTATCAAACACCTTTAACAGTTCATGATGACTAAGACCGTCTCTCTTTTTCACAACAAACATTTGACCACATTAATGTTCCTCTTACTCCTTTTTCAGTCAAGCCACTGAGACAGACTAACTTGTTGACATTGTTCGAGAGGAGAACTGAGCGCTTCTTCCTTCCTTCTCCCACACGGAACAGTGGATACAGAAGTGGCGAGACATTTGCAAGCCGCCGGTGCCAGCTTGTCGTGAGCTCCTGAATGAGCCGCCCACCACTCCCAAGAGATCCTGCAACTACCGGACCAATGGGAACTCGGGACAAACTGCCCAAAATGCATTGCTATTGATGTTTCTGTGATTTTGAGTCATTTTCTGCTGCGAACGGGTCAATTGCATTAAAAAAAAAAAAAACAACTTTTAATCAGATTAATCTGCTTTAACGTTTCAATTTTGACAGCCCTGGGTTCAATACAAGGCATGTCAGTGTTGCAAAAAACATTAAGAACAACATTTTACGTTTGTATCTTCATTAGTTTCAAATGTGAAAAGTCTCTCAAAACCCTCAACACATTAACGACTAGGTTTCAAGCCCTACGGCTGACAATTGGAAACATGTTCCATTTACTGTCTGCAACTCCCAAATAGGTTCCTCAAAATTACATATCTGCCATGTTTTGAGGTAAACTGCACGTTGGATCGCTTCTTCTTCTAATTACAATGTTACCGTCAACAAGAAACAAAAGTGGAATAAAAGAGAACAAGGTTCATTAGGCTTAACTAACAAAACCAACTTTAACGCTTTAGGTGAACCTGGACGAGGTCAAACTGCACGGCATTAAGGGATTGATCCACCGACTGCAACTTCAGGATTAAAGAGAAAATCTGATCCTTTAAACAGAAAAATGACCATGAAAACATACAACTTCAGAGATGTGAAGGCATGTAGAGGCCACTGAAAGAATGTGTGTGTGTGTATAATGTGAACTCAGATGAAACATTATTTCCAGGTGTGACTTACAATACCTCGTTGACCTTAAACTCGGCAAATTGTCAGAAGATTTTTGCATTTTCAAGTAAGATTTCACCCGACGCGACTACGTGGACAATGAATAATGAATACGATACTCACTGTCCCAGCCCGATGAAAGGAAAGACGGCGACGTAGTAGCCCACGCAAATGATGAAGATAAGCCACAAAGAGAGAGAGAAATCTTTCACGTCTGTCAGCTTGATCACTTCACCTACAATGAAACACCAAAGACAGAACGCATCGCTTTGTGTTACCTGTAGATTAATATAGTCGTTTATATTAAATGTAAATATATTAAATTGCACCAGGAAACAGAGAGCGGAGTGATGATCTATGGCAAAATGCAAACCGCAGAAGAAGAGTAGAATAAAATGATCTTGATAAGTTGGAGAACGTTACCAGTTTTCCCTTCTTCTTTCTGGAGAATCCTCTCCGCTCTTTTATCAAGAAATCCCAGCGTAACGGCACAAAAGAGCGAGAACAGGCAGGTTACAGCAGCTAAGAGGAGTAAAGTGAACAAGAAATGACAAGCTGAATATGAATGACTCCACAGATTTATTTTGCTTTACTTTGAGCGAAAGATACTCAGAGTCGACACCAAAATGCACTCTTAAGTGCTGCTCTTAATGCGCAAGTCAGGCGATCCGATTAGAGTTTAACTTACAGCTGCAGTGGAGACAGACCGTAAAAGAAAGCACACAGGTGCAAGGTGCGCAAAAAAAAAAAAAAAAAGTGGAAGCCTATACACATCAGTAAAAGCAAAAAAAAAAAAAAAAAAAAAAAACGTAGCTGAGGGAGAAAATCACAAGAACCGACACTGCTTCCAACTCTTGTGATTCATCTGAGGCAGCGAGAAGCGGTTTTAGTTCCCTAAACCACTTCTCTCTGTCCCGGCCTCCGTTATCGGAGATCGTTAGTTACACAGAGAGGATCTAGTATCCTCAGCACAGGCGGAGATATAGTGCTTGTAACCAGAATCTCAATATGTAACCGGAGCCAATTTGAAGTGTCATTTTTTTTTTTTGTTTTGTTTTGTTTTGGAGGGAAGCCAGATGTGAAATCGTAACCATATAATATTTACCTATCATGAGCGATGCACCAAGTGTAGTGTATCCAGGCGAGCCAGTGACATCAGTGAATTTGCTGTAGACCCAGCCCATGATGTTCATATTCACTGTGCTGCCCTTGAGGAGCAGAGAGGAGGGAGTGGACTTGAAGCTTCATTCGCCCATGTAAATGATGGTTAATTTCGTCTCATATCCACAATACAGTGAAGTATTTACAGCTCTTCACTTTTTCCACATTTGTTTATGTTCGTCTTTTTCCAAAATGGATGAAATGCATTTATTTCCTATAGAACTCTACACACAATACCCCATAATGACAATGTATTCTTTTTTTTTTTTAAGTCTGCAAATGCAATAAAAAAAATGGAAAAAC
Organism: Lipophrys pholis; assembly: GCF_963383615.2. NCBI lineage: Eukaryota > Metazoa > Chordata > Actinopteri > Blenniiformes > Blenniidae > Lipophrys > Lipophrys pholis. The sequence continues at coordinate 13,664,636 of NC_137627.1, read as the reverse complement.
TAGGAAATCACATGTATACAAGTATTCACAACCTTTGCTCATTATTTTTGTGATGCACCTTTGGCTGCAGCGACAGTCTATAATCGTTTTGAATCCAACGCCAGAAGCTTGGCTCACTGATCTCTGGGCAGCTTCACCCATTGCTCTATGAAGCTCCATCGGGTTGGAGGTGAAGCATCAGTGCACAGACATTTGCAGGTCTCTCCAGAGATGTTCTCGCTGTGCCACTCGAGGACACTCACAGCGTTGCCCTGAAGCCACTCCCCTGATATCTTGTGCCCGCGTGCTTCGGGTTGTTTTCCCCAAAAGATGAGCCTTCGCCACAGCCTGAGGTTGAGAATGCTCTGGAGCAAGTTTTCATCCAGGATGTCTCTGTACATTTCTGGATTCATCTTTCCCTCTATACTGACTAGTCTCCCAGTTCCTGTCACTGGAAAGCATCCCAATAGCATGATGCTTGCTGCCACCATGCTTCACTGTAGGGATGCTATTGAACAGCAGTGTGCAGTGCCTGGATTCTTTTAAATATGATGCTTCAACATTCATTCCACAGAATTCGCTCCTTTTGTTTCTCATGGTCCTTCTGAAATTTCTCCATTAAAAGATAATGGAGGCCACTGTTCTCACGGAGACCTTTAAAGCAGCAGAAATGTTTCTGTAGTCTCCCGATGTGTGTCCAGACAATTCTGTCTCAGGTCTACAGGTCGCTCTGACATGCACTGTCAACTGTGGGACCAAACAGGTGTGTGCCTTTCAAAATCATGTCTAACAAGAGCAATTAGAGGTTTCTGACGTCTGCCAAAGGTTTCCGGATCACCTCCAAAATTGAATGGAATCTTCCACGGCCTAATATCTATCGGTGGTGAAAATGTCAAGAAAATCTGTGCAGTAGTTTTGACGTAGTCTTGCCAACAGGCATACAGCAGTTGATTTTAGCTTCATGGTTGTGGATACTGCATATATATACATTAATAGATTTGTATTTTTGAATAAACACGCAAACATTCCAAGAAAGGTTTTTCACATTGTCACTATGGGGTATTGTGTGTAGAGACTCTTGAGAGGGAAAAAAAAAAAAAAGAAATGTATTGCATTCTTTGAATAAGGCTGTAAACATTAAAAAATTGTGGAAAAAGTGAAGCATTGTGAATACTTTGTGAATGCAGTGTAGCATTAGAAAAAAAAAATGTTTTTAAGCATTTATAACTTTATTGTGTTATTGGCAGTGTACTTACCAGTCGAGCCATGCTCAGCTGAAGGCCAAACACCAGGTTGAGCTCTTTTCCTTTGAACCAGTTGACTGCATATGTGTTTTGGGCCACAGCCAGGGACTCTCCTCCAATGCTACTCAAAGGACAAAATAATAAAAAATAAATTAATAAAATGGAAAGCCCAATTAAGCAATGAGTCAGAGTGGTTCAAAAAAAAGTAAAAGCAGTGAACCAATAACAGGATCATTGGCAACCTTTTTATTTTTAATTTCTCTTCAGCAGCTCGTGTATCAGATATTAATTGATCGACTGCCTTTAAGTGTTGTAACAGTTAAGGTTAACTATGAATATGATGGGTTAAATGCAGAGAAGGAATTTAATGTAACATTCTTTCTCATTAGATTGCAGTGTCGTGAATATTTCTTGCTCCATTAATCAACTGAATATTGTTGGATTGTGAACTGTTACAATACAAAACAAAAGATGCATTTCAAGTTTTGATATAATTGACAATTTCCTAAATGTTCTTACATTTTAGAGCAAACATAAATGATTGCTTGAAAAGAATAAAACAGATTATTCAACAAAGAAAATAACCATTTAGAATCCTATATTTGTTTTCTTCATTGACATCATTTTTGTAACTTAAGAATTAGATTTTTTTATAACCAGATGAAAACCATTTACCCAAATACAAAACGTCCCATTTCCATCAGCCAAAACCGGTTTGCCAAAGCACCAGTGGCAAATATTACCTGAGTAGGAATGGAAAAAAAGTTGAAGTAGGTGCATAACGAGAACACGCCTGAAATGCTCCTTTCTATTAAATAGGTTCGGTTCAAAATATACCCACCTGCCCCACACAGACGAAAAGGGAAAAGATGATGGTCCCCAGTCTGGAATGAAAACAACAGTAAACAAACCTGACCTGGAATGACGTGCCCAATACTTACACAACCTATTGACTGCAATATATCGATTGGGATCGAATGCTGCGAGTGCTTGCGCTACCTGATGCCGAAGACCCTGTCGAGCAGAAATCCCCCGAAGAAGCAGAGAACGACGTTGGGCCAGGAGTACCAGGCATACAGCTGCATGAACTTTGCAGTGTTCAGGTTCATGTCCTGGCAGGAGAAACACAGTATAATGTGGAATAATCCCCTTATGCAGAGATCCGCAGCATTTATGAAACACGCCACTTTTTGGGTGAACCAAGAGTGAGCAGTGTGTATATGAGAAAAACACATGAAACATGTTTTTCTTTTTACTTTTATATTTTAAATCAAAAAATTTTTTTTTGAAGACATGCATCTAGCCCATGTAGAAATCACAAATTCTAATTGTGATTTATTCGAACTGCGGGGTGAAAAGCCCTGTCTTAATGTGCCATGCACAACGCCTTGAAGAAGTATTTAAAATCTTTGAGCTTTCCTACAGTACACTCCAAAAATGAATTGTATTGGGATTTTATGCAGTAGGACAAGCGGAGCATACTTATAAAAAAATATAATAAGCAACTGCTATGTAGTTTCCAATTTTTATTTTACAAATAAAATACTCTGATGCCACTTGTCATGTGTGTCCAACATAAGGCTCATGGGCCAAAACCAGCCCGTTAAAAGCTCTGAGCAAATTGCAGGTATTTCAAAGGAAACATTTATTATAATTATTTTTTAATTTCTTAAGAGTAGCGAACACAACACTGAGACCCGAGCTGATAGACGATGCTGCCATGAAAGCAAACTACCTTGTTCTAGCCTCAAAGCCATGCTGTCAGGCTGAGTTAGTAAAAACATGCATAATGCAACAAGCTATAGGAGAAGGCTTTGGGACCTTTTACTATATTTTGCATAAGGTTTCATACTGGCTTTATATTGCGATTGTAGTCATTTTTTTGTAGTAATTGCTTGTTGTTGGATTGTTTGTTTTTGCAATAATATAGATATTTTCATTATTTATACTCTGTGCCACTATGAATAAAAACTTTAAAGTTAATATTTAAAAGGTTATTATGTCACTATTTTACCTACTCAAGATGAAATTGGGCTGCATGAACTGAATTAAAATATATTTGAAACCTCTGGTCTTGGTTATGTTGTCCTATCACATACAATTCTGATAAAATACATACGTTTTTTACTATAATGTGACAACAACAAAAGGTCTAAATACGTTTTCAAGGCCCTGTAACAGGATGCTGAATCACTCTGTAGATTTGTCTTGTTGCACAGACTAATCCTGTCCTTGTGTAAACGGAGTTCGGGATGAATGTGAAGCAATGCTGCCAGAATCACCTGGATGACTTGAGTCTGAAGTGCAGCTGGGTTGTCATAACAGAAGTAGCTTCCTGGAAGAAAACACCCGCAGTATTTATTGTTAGCGGGCAAGACGAGACTGCAGCTTTCACTTTGTATTAAAATATATATTATATTTAAAAAAAAAAAAAATCATCAACACAAACAAACTAGTCTAGAAGCTCTCGTTTGAACTTCACTCAAGTCTCTCCATCAATAACACACGCCGGGATGCGGTTGGAGCTGCTCACCGAATCCCAGGAAGCACATGAAGCAGAGCACGACCACCCGGTGCGGGAGGCGGCTGGGGTCGCAGATAGCGGGCAGAGGTCGGACGCCTCCTCGGGGAGCCGCGTCCTCCTCCTGCTCCGCTCCCAGCAGGTTCTGCTGCTCCTCGATCTCCGCCATGTTCCTGTGTTTGTGAATGGAGAGAGAGAGAGAGAGAGAGAGAGAGAGAGAGAGGAGACGCAGGAGCACCGCGAGTCATATGACCGCCAGCCGGTGGAGTCACGTGACCGAAAGTCTTCCTCCAAGTCAGGAAATGGACGTGAGCGCGCAGACGGAGCGTCACGTGACGTAACGTTGCGCGCCGTTCAGTTTGTTGACGTCTGAATACTTTCATTTATTATTTTTGTGTCTTTCAGTCTTTGTGGTTTGGGTACGGGAGAGTATTAGGGCCACGGACGAAAAAAATTTATTCGGAGGTAAAACAAAAAATGCACTTCGAGAAAAAAGTCGGAAAATCAACGTCAAGATTTATTTATTTATTTATTTTTAATACAAACTGGAGACGTCGGTCTCCTCTGGTCCATCCCTCATCGTTTGCACGTGGATGCCGAAATAATCACAATAAATCACATAAATCACTGACTATATAGGGTTGCTTACTGCTTATGGACGTCGGATTTCCTTGTTTAATATTAATACATTTTATAAGCACCCTGGGATCAGTGCCTATGTCCCCCATACTCTGTAAGAAAGCAGTGAGGCGCTACGGAGAGCTGCAGGCTGCACTGTGTCTCTAAAGTTCTAATACTGATGATAACGGCACTGTGTTTATGTGCTCAGAACCATAGCTTCACCAGTTCCTTAAACTGTCTGCAGTGCATTTTGTAGAAGCAGTCACATGCACTGGCGTGTGGATGGACCAGAGATGGACGTTTCCAATTTGTATTAAAAAATAAATAAAATTTAAAAACAACTTTTTTTTTTCACATAAAAAAACATCTTGACCTTTTTCTTCAGTGGCCTTGATACTCTTCTGTAGTTTAAGTTGGCACCAGACAGAATGCTCTGAATATTTCAGAAAAAAAAACAGATCTTTGCAGATTTTCATGCAGTCATCTCAAGGTTTTACATAAAAAGGCTTGAAAATGATGAAATATCCATGCATTCATCTTCCATCTTTATCTTTGTGTTTGAATGGTGCTCTATAAATACATTTGCCTTGCCTTGCTTTGGTAAATTATTCAGTTTAATTATAACCAATTAGATACATTCAGCTCTCAGCATGTAAACATCCTTGACTCTGACTGAAGGGTTATATACTATGAAATATCCAGTGTGTACAAATTAGTTGATGGCAGAGGTAAGAGGGCAATGGCTGAACTGGTTCAAGATGACAGAAAGGCAGTTACCTCAAATGATCACTCTTTATGAGCTACAGCAGCAGAAGACCAAACCAGAAGCCACTTCTGTTAACTAGGAAATGGGAAACTGAGGCTCCAGTTCAGGCTCACCTGAAAATAGTACTAGTCTTTTTTAATGACATTCATAACAGCTGAGTGTTACTGCACTAATGACACTGATGCTTACTCAATTTGGTTGCACATAGAATAGTAATGTCCAAATAAATGTACATTATTCAAGGGAGTAAAACCTACAGTAATGCTGAGATCCACTTACAAATAAATGTGCTGACGAGTTTGTGTTGTGTTTCAAAAATCCCCTTGTGCTTTAGTGTCTTGTGTCAGTGAAGACAATGTGGACCATAGGACTGTGTTGATAGTGTGTATAACAACACAACCTCGACTTGTGATCAACAATACATGATGAAATAGTTGTGTTTAAAACCTGTCTATGTGGTGCTTTTACGGGATGTTTTTAGACTTTGTAAAAATGATAAAGCATGACGCTGCCTTAGACTTTAGACCACCTGCAGGACTCTGGTCTTTATACAACAGAAACCCACCACTGCTCATATCTTTATTTAAAGGAGACATATCATGCTTTTAAATCCTTCCTTTTTTCATATAAATCATACAGTTGTGGTCTATACAACGCGGAACTGCAATGCTTGGGTCTGAATTCCTCATTATTATAGCTCCACAGGCCCCTTTTCAACCCCTTTTCTGATGCGCTTCTGAGAGCAACTCGTTTTGGGGCGGTCTCTTCAAATGCAAATGAGACACTTCATACCCCGCCCCCTCTCCAGGTTGCAGAGGTGACACTCGGTTCAACGTCACCCTGTTCGGCCATCTTTGTAGTTTGATAGAACAGATACAATTATCTAGCGGCGCCGAAACTTTATATTCACACATTATTTACAAAATGTCAACAACGGAAGATTTGTCCATCCAGCCATACATGTTGGAGCCAGAGTCGGACCCGGCGGAGCGAGATGAAAATGACGATGATGCACCTACAGAACAACTTCTTCATATGGATGTAACGCAATGGTGTGTTACTATATTTACACTAACTTCTCCATCCATGCCCACTACTACAATACTGCCTGTATTACAACGACTATTTAACACAGAAGTTACATTATAATCTAAAACGAGCACACAGCGCTAACATATGAAGACGGTGCAACTGCTAATGCTAACAAAACAATGACAGGGACGTCTTATCATCACACTTTTTAGCGTTATATACAGCTTACCGAAGTGCTCTGTTCGTCGTCTCCATAGATAGAAGGAACTGACCGCTCAATCAGACCAAGTCTTTCGGCAAATCCTTCTTTATACTGGCGGAGGTTGCTGAAGCAGTCGTCCTTAAAGTGATTCGCGCACACAAAAATGACCTTACCCACAGATGTGGGTACATTTCTGTGAAAAATAAAACTCAACCAGGCACTTCGAAAAGGTTCTGATGCTGGGAGACGGTGTAACGAAGCTTGTGGGTTACTACATCCAACAACCGAACATTTCAACTTATCCTCTCGTAACTTCGGTTGGACTACAAAATCGCAGCGAGAAACAAAAATGGCGGATTGCTCGAAATGTCAATGTCCTAATTTGGCAGTTCCGCTGAGAATACTATGACGTCATTGTTCAAAAAACGTAATAGAGAATAGAAAAATCGAAACCGATCGCAAAATATGACCAAAACAGAATATAAAGATATCAACGGAGCACCTGAAGAGACTACTTTGAACTTTTCTGTACTTCTAAACACTCTAAATATACAACAAAATGCATTTAAGGGCTAAAAAAGTGGATTTAGCATGATATGTCCCCTTTAAGGTAAACTATGAGTTTCCCAGAAGAGCATCAATAAAGTATCCAGTTTAAAAAAATAAAAAGCCAAAGGGCCCTATTGTGACAGTGTTCATTTCATCTATAACAAACACAAGTTTTGAACAGCAACGTTCCAAAAAGTGTGCTGGGGTTAGAAGAAGAGGTTCTGACTTCCTCTGTTTGATTAACCACATGAGAAATGAAGATGATGTGTTGGCAGGTTTCCCACCCACAGGGGATGGAAGATGAGCCAATCTTCAGTCAAAACAGAAACCAGAAAAGTACCCAGTACCAAAGAAATCAAAGTTATTATGACTGGTATAACAGCTGCTTTACAGTATACAATATGTATTCTTTATGATTTTTCTCTTTTAAAATATAGTCATGTTCAGTACTCAATCAATTGTGGAATCAGACTCCTTTTCATAGCACTTTTTTTTTTATCTGAAAAGAATTAAAACAAAGCAGATTTTTTTTTCTTTCTTCAAATGTAGTTCCTTTGTTGGTGTATATTTATTTATTTTAATTATTGCCAGTGTCGCCTCTTTCATCAAAGAGGGACCACAGTTTATGACGCACTGAATGCCATAAAACCTGTCAAACATGTTTTGGCTTCGACATATGTGGAGCTGTTAGGTTGTCTGTCTTTATATATGGTGTATGGTCTTATTCAAGGTGAATGTCAGGGTGATTCGTGTACAATATAATATGAGCTACTGCCAATCACTGAACTTGTGAAGCTCTGTTTATAATGTATTTCCCTCTTGGGGAAAGACTGAAGTTATTACATTCGGTTCCATCTCATTTTCATTCAATGAAATGTGAACTTTTGAAAAATATATGAAATCACTTAATTAACCTGTAGTATATACTGTAAATGTACTGTTCAACTGGGCCATCTGTCCAGGGTTTGGAACATTTACAAACATACTGATTGGTCTCACTAATGGGTTCGTCTGATGTTGTGTAATTTGTTGTAAGAAACTGTCCGCCTCAATCCAACCCCACCTATTTTGCTCATTTTTTTGCACCCAAAGTGTGTCTGTGCATACAACCCATCTACACTATCTTCAGGGTTTATTTAATTTCAATGAATGTCATTTAGAATTTCTCATAATTCACTACCGCGGGGTCATCTGTCAGAGGATTTAATCTGAGGGTGACGAACGGGCCTTCCCCCGGCTGCAGTTGGCGCTCTGACCGCTCTGTAGCTCATTAATTTCCTGCCCAAATATCAGCCTCTGTCGTAACCGACAGAGGGTGGGATGGAGAGAGATCATATTTCATTATTACATTAATCAAACCCACATGGGGAGGTGATTATAAATCAGGAAGGGATGTGACATTAATCCCACGGAACCAGTTTGTGAATGTCCGGAAACCCATTTTTTAGGGTGGTGCAGTGTTGGGAAAAGTCAATTTATTCTAGTTCTCTGTGGGATTTTTTCCCCCTCTCTACTCATGTTCAATTTAAAAAATAATCAAGCATTGGCACAGTATTGTGAAACGCCATATCATATTTTTGCTAATGCATGCATTTTCACTCTGCATTGTTCTATTCGGTTTTCATTCAGCGTTATCAATTTTTGGATCTCCAGTAGAGCGAACTAGGACCACTGCTCAATAATCATATAAAGTGCATTAGGTAATGATAACCACTAATAATGAATAACATGATGAGCAAATACAGTCATCTTGCGTTGTGCTCACTATATATATATATATATATATAAAGTCACACATTTCCACAATGCATACAGTATTTCAATAATCAATAAGACGGTGCTGGAGTTTCTCTTACCTCATAATGAGATGATGGTAGGATTCAGATCCAGGCCAGTGTGAAGTTTGCAGGTTCTTGCTGTGCAGTTCAGTCTGAATACTGCCGGGTTTTTTTAAATCCAAAACATGTGTTTGAAGTTAATTGGCGACCCTAAACTGATTTCAGGAGTGAATGTGAATGTGTGACTGAAAATGGATCTGGCACCCTGAAACCCTGAATTGGCTGAAGAAACGGAAAGACGGAAACGGAAAGACGTTGAATTCGTACACCTCGAAGAAGTTCAGACTCTGTGGCCGCAGCAGGACGTTTCAAATCGGTTAGTTAAAAATATTGTGTGTCTGAGTATGTTATTTAGTTTGGTCATATGTGTTGTTACAGATACTACCAAGGAGGTAGCTCCTGCTGACTATAAGGGTACCCGTTATGGTTTTTGACATTATGCTTGATATATTCCAGATATCAGCAATCTTCGTAGGGTTTTATCTACCTGTGGGAAGGTCAAAGTGAGTATTCAATACCAGAGGGAGTGCTTATTTCCCTCCATGATGTCATGGAGGGAAAATCTCTGATTCGTCTGTATGAGCACACATTCACTAAAAAAGTGGAGCAAGAATGTGAGGGAGATGACAAACTTTCTTCACTTCTGGGTCCTCATACACAGACCATGGGAACACATGTTACCGTTAGAAAACCAGTATAAAGTGAATTTTGCATAATATTGGACCTTTAAGAAGAGTACACTTAGACCTCATTTCCAATGAACATTATTTCATCATTACATTGACGTAAGCATGGTGGTAAATGTGAGTCATTTCATGTCAGCTCTACTGTGGTAAAACCAGCAGTCTTACTCTCAGTTCTTATTTACGGAAAATGTTGCAAAGCCATCTTACCTCAGCTGTGCGCGCGCGCACGCACGCACGCACGCACGCACGCACGCACGCATGCACACACACACCGTATTTCTTTTTTCTCTTAGATTTGAAAAAGAAAACATACAGGTCAGTCTGAGTAGTGGTTTCACAATCTTTCTCCAGGTACTCCAGTTTCCTCCCACAGTGAACAAACCTTCTTAAAAGCTAATTGGTGCCTCGTCTAAATTGCCCAAAGGTGTGAATGTGAGTGTATGTGTGTGTGATTAAGCTGGGATTGGCTCCAGCAGCATTGGACTGGAAGATTTACTGTATTAAAGTAAATATCATGCAATCGAAGTAATGAAAAATAAACTTTTATTGATTATTATTATTAATCTTTAAGTCGCTATAAGGAGTGATGACAGTTTTAGTCACTTGACGGGTGTTGTGCAGTCATCAGAAAATAGGAACTGTCAACGTGATTACTCTTCCACCAACGTTTTGCTGAAGGGAAAGTGCAGTTTAAATGAGATTAGAGAGAAGGAAGTTACAAAAAGACAGTAAGCACAATTGAGGAAATGTGTTGGATGACATGGCAAACTCAGAAGAGAAGTTTTCATAAAAAGGAAAACTGTTTGCAACAAACTTTGCTTCTTAAGCCAAATATTCTGGAAGTTTTTGTTGTTGCTCAACATTGTCCATTTTCCACATTTTCATACCATCACAATTCTCAGTAGATGCTTGCACAACCTCTATATTTACAATAAATCAACATCTATAAAAAGTCTTCAGACGTGTTTGATCTTGGCTTGACCGGTGAAAAATGATTAATCGTGTCCTGTTGCGCTTTCTCCCCTTTTGTTGTGTTATCCCATTGTGTCACAGTTTGTTGCTGTGGGGCACTTGAGACATCTCCAGCTGTGTTGATGTTGCTGTGGGAGATTCCCCGACACCTTTGTGGATCGGCCTTCGGCAAAGTGTGGCTGTCAGTCTCTTCCTGAACACCTTGCACAGGAACACGTAGATCAGCGGGTCCAGGCATACATTAGTGGCGGACAACCACAGAGTGGTTTCCTTGGCGATGTAGAGGGCGTTTTGAGACCTGCAATGACTTGTTCCATTGAGCTGTGTAAGAGTGTAGGGTACACGGGCGAAGTGAAAGGGGGCAAAGCATATGAAAAACACCCCCACCACCACGAAGACCTTTGCCTTGGTCCTGCGGCTGGCCGACTGCGATCTGCTCTTTGACGCTCGGTGTGACTCGTAGACCTTCTTGCTGATGAATGTGTAGCAAACCACCATCAAGGCAAGCGTGCCCCAGAAAATGACCTGGAAAACATGTCAACAGAGCATGAATCAAGACCGGCACTTCTCAGAGTGTCACATATGACAAAGTCTGTCTTTCCTGTTATTGAGTAATAAGTCAAAGGTCAGATATAATACTAACAGTTCTGCTGTGCCTCGAAGTGAGCTCCGTATTTACATTCAGTGCAGAAGTTCAAAGTTAGATCATTTTCTTCTCGAACCTTATCTGCTCTCTCAATCTAGATGAAAACTCTCATCTCTCGTGTCATCATGAAGCCATTTCTGATTTATTTACATGTAAAAGATGTTCATGTTTGATGGACAAACACGAGCATGGCATTAATCTTCTCACCTGGCTCAATCGAACAATTGCTTCTTCACAAAGAAATAGAGAAAAACACAGGGTTATGTCCTAATTATAGTTACCTGGCAGAAGTAGTTGAATCCTCCATGCCACTGCATGCCGGCCTGGCTCTTCATGGACGTGCACTTCAGTCGGCCCCCAGAGAACTGTGGCGGCTTATCACTCAGAATCACGTTGGGTAGCGCTAAAGATAACATGACCGCCCACACGCCTGCACTCAGTATCTGACTAACGCGGACTCGATGCAGGGCGCTCTTCCCAAACGGCCTGACGATCTTCAGGTAGCGGTCCAAACTAATCAAGCCCAGTAAGATGATGCTGATGTACATGGTGATGTAGAAAAGAACAGCCGAGTATCGGCAGTGGAAGGCGCGGAGCTGCCAGGACCCCACGCCGGCATCGGTCAAGATTTTCACGGGGATGGTCAGAGTCATCAGCAAGTCAGCTACAACCTGCCGTTGAGATATCAAGTAGAACTTTGTGGTTCATTTCTATGGAGAAAAATATCCTTTTTTTTTTTTTTGATTTGTAAAGCAAATGCTTCGTTTACTTACCACATTTTTTAGAAAGACCACAAATGTTGAGGTGCTGGGGATATTGAAGAAGGTCCATGCAGCCAAAGAATTCAGTACCAGGGCGAATATGAAGATGATGGTGTACAAACAGGGGAAAACCACTGCTGTGACACTGGTATCCCGGACACATTTAATTGAGGCGTTGGACAGTGTGCTGTTCATCTTCTGATCTTCTGAACTTTGGTGGGATGAAATAAGACAGGGGATTAACGTATATTAAGTTCAAGTAGTACTGCGAAGAAATATTGATCATTATTACCCGAACCTGATGATTTTTATCCTTTTTTAAAATTCTGTATCTATGATTTCTGAATCATCTCAAACCATTGTTGCGATGCTTTTCATACTTTTGTTGACTTGCTCAGCCAGTTTATGAATGCAATGTATTGTTGTTTTTTTTTTAGTGGCAATGTTTCGGTTCACCGTTGTCCATGTTCAAATTGAAAGAATAACAATATAACTTTCTGTTTCACTGAAAACAATGGCATCAGTATACATATATGTCACAAATATAATGTATAGCAACATGATGACAAAACTGAAATTTAACCAGAACAGGGTAACCATCACAAAAAACAAAGCTATACTACATAAAACTCATGAATATCCCATGTAGCCCATGTCATTTGAGATGTTTTTAAAGAAATGGCATTTAGAATTTTTCAAACTCTGTTCACTGCCATGACCTTATTATTTTTGCCAACTACAAAACAGAAAGATGATGATCCTTAATAAAACATTGCAGTCAGAATATGGCCACAAATTTAATTCGCTCTCCTTTAGTTTCACCGTATGCACTGCTGAACTAAGGTTTAAACCCCCAACAACTTAAAATAACACTCAGGTCAGGAACGGCTGCTATGGCAACCAAACTTTAAAATACTTTCCAACGTTTGTCCGTCTCAGTGAGCACACACTTTTTTTTTTTTTTAACAAACAAGATTAGTTACAACTATTGTTACACAATTTACATTAGTGTGCCCATTTAATTTTTTTTTCATAAGATTTTATCTGAAAGACATTCTCTAATAGACAAACATTGAGTCTTACCTCCTTTGTCGCTCTTTACCGTCTGACTGTGTGGGGCATGTGAAGAATGAAGAGGGAAGTAATGTAAAAAAAATACAACATTTCACCAAAAGGAAGAAGTGAAATCTTTCTCAGACCCACAGGAAGATAATGAAGCAAAAGAAGAAGAAAACCTTCAGGTGTTATTTAAGTTCTTTAATCAGGCAAGAAATAGTAGTTCTGACCTGAGGATTGAGCCCTTCTCAGTATTTCTCTACCCTCTCTCTCTCTCTCTCTCTCTCTCTCTCTCTCTCCCCCTCTTTAAGTATATGTGTGTTTGATGCTCTTACAATGGGTGGTCTCTGGAGCTACTGTGTGGCTGTCTTGTCACAATCCCAATGAGTTTGCCAGTCTTCCTCCGGGTGAAAGACCCTTTCCTTCCTTGCTTCCTGTTCCAATTGTCTGCAGAGAGGCTTGTTCTGCTCCGTGCCAGTCCCTCTGTCTCTGCTCGCCTGCGTCAGGCTCAGTAACTGTCGACAGGCGAACACCAAAGCCAGGGACTCATTCGCTGACTGACATTCATAGACATCCTGCAGCCCACTGCGCCTCCTTCCACTGAGCAAGTCATTGACCACAGCTTTATCTGACTGTCTCTCCGCATCTGACCCAGCATCCACCACCAAGTGCGAAACAAACAAACAAACCAAAAAAAAAAACCCCCAACAAGCTGCAGTGTTGGCGTGCATGCATTATCTCCTTCCTGCAGAAATGCGTAGCTTAACATGACAGAAAAGGCAAGTTGCTTAAAACTAAATCCAGACGAGTATAATTGTGTGTCTACACATGTTCCCTGTTCTTGCATGACTGATCAACAACTATTTACAATTGCAACAACAGGGATAGATGACCTACTTGACATAAATGTGACTTTGCTCCATGGAGTTATATTCCCTTTTGTGAATCCTTGGTAAAAATAGCACACACTGAGAACACAGCAACATGACTTCCTGTGTGATTTTATTGGTGGGTGAGCCAAGGATGAGGAATGTCATGCATGTGTTTTTTTTGCAAGTAACCCCAATGAGCTTGTTGTTTTGTTCAGAATCTGCTCTACTATATTGCCTATGTTCAAAAACAGTAATTTTTCGGTGATCACGATGTTAATTCTTATTTAAAGGGGACATATCATGCTAAATCCACTTTTTTAGCCCTTAAATGCATTTTGTTGTATATTTAGAGTGTTTAGAAGTACAGAAAAGTTCAAAGTAGTCTCTTCAGGTGCTCCGTTGATATCTTTATATTCTGTTTTGGTCATATTTTGCGATCGGTTTCGATTTTTCTATTCTCTATTACGTTTTTTGAACAATGACGTCACAGTATTCTCAGCGGAACTGCCAAATTAGGACATCGACATTTCGAGCAATCCGCCATTTTTGTTTCTCGCTGCGATTTTGTAGTCCAACCGAAGTTACGAGAGGATAAGTCGAAATGTTCGGTTGTTGGATGTAGTAACCCACAAGCTTCGTTACACCGTCTCCCAGCATCAGAACCTTTTCGAAGTGCCTGGTTGAGTTTTATTTTTCACAGAAATGTACCCACATCTGTGGGTAAGGTCATTTTTGTGTGCGCGAATCACTTTAAGGACGACTGCTTCAGCAACCTCCGCCAGTATAAAGAAGGATTTGCCGAAAGACTTCGTCTGATTGAGCGGTCAGTTCCTTCTATCTATGGAGACGACGAACAGAGCACTTCGGTAAGCTGTATATAACGCTAAAAAGTGTGATGATAAGACGTCCCTGTCATTGTTTTGTTAGCATTAGCAGTTGCACCGTCTTCATATGTTAGCGCTGTGTGCTCGTTTTAGATTAGAATGTAACTTCTGTGTTAAATAGTCGTTGTAATACAGGCAGTATTGTAGTAGTGGGCATGGATGGAGAAGTTAGTGTAAATATAGTAACACACCATTGCGTTACATCCATATGAAGACGTTGTTCTGTAGGTGCATCATCGTCATTTTCATCTCGCTCCGCCGGGTCCGACTCTGGCTCCAACATGTATGGCTGGATGGACAAATCTTCCGTTGTTGACATTTTGTAAATAATGTGTGAATATAAAGTTTCGGCGCCGCTAGATAATTGTATCTGTTCTATCAAACTACAAAGATGGCCGAACAGGGTGACGTTGAACCGAGTGTCACCTCTGCAACCTGGAGAGGAGGAGGGGTATGAAGTGTCTCATTTGCATTTGAAGAAACCGCCCCAAAACGAGTTGCTCTCAGAAGCACATCAGAAAAGGGGTTGAAAAGGGGCCTGTGGAGCTATAATAATGAGGAATTCAGACCCAAGCATTGCAGTTTCGCGTTGTATAGACCACAACTGTATGATTTATATGTAAAAAGGAAGGATTTAAAAGCATGATATGTCTCCTTTAAGTCATATACGCAAAGTTAGAAGCTTTTGTCGGAATTACTGATTACTAAAGTTTAAAAAAGCACATTGTTGTTATGTTATCTTCATTAAAACACCCCCAAAACACCACAAACCAAAGAGGAAACCCGAGGCGTCCATTGCACAGCTGCAGAGCAACCAATACATGACATGACCCATTTAACAGTCACCACACAGTATCTTTAATGGTAAATGCAAAGGCCTACAAACTTCAAACCTGCCCTGTTTTGCATGGAAGTTTCATTTAAATGACCTTGTTTGCTTACCGCGAACTTCCACAAATACAATGTAGACATTTTTACAGCTTTCGAAAGACAGCATAATATCCTGACAAAAGGGTTTTGAGCTTTCTAAAGTCACGCTTTGCCATACCAAAGAACAAATCCAACCCGGGTTTAAGAAGTCACTGTAACAAATAAATACAAAAAAACAACATATTCATTTTACAATACGAACGTGGAAACTATTTTATTTTTACACCTCGATCAGAGTCTGCACTGTGACGACTTGCTCCCTTCCTTCTTTGCGGGAACTATTCTAAAGTAGATGGAAACATTTTCCATCATCGACATGAGTTTCTCCTTGAACTCCCGGCACAAAAACACATAAAGAAGTGGGTCCATGCAGATGTTTGTGGTGGCAAGGCAGAGGCTGAGCTTCTTGGCAAACTTGTGTGCCACATAAGAACAGTTGTCAGAGAAGTTACTCACTTGAAGGAATGTGTACGGGATTCTGACGATGTGGTAAGGTCCAAATGACACAAAAAACACAACGATAACCAGGAAAACACGCAGTTTGACCTTCTGATTCCCCTGGTTGTTATTGCTGCCAGAATTGCGAAAAGACTGGATGACTTTTTTTGCGATGCAGATGTAGCAGACCACAATGACCACACTGACTATCCAGAAAAATACGTTTAAAAAAAGGACGGTGTTTTCATGAAATAAAAGTCCTGCGGGTCCTTTCAGATACATGCAGGACGTGATCCTTGTAAGATTGGTCACTGGCGTGTGAGTTAGGATAATATTTGGCAAAGCTGTGCAGCCAAACAGTATTATCCAGACAAGCGCTGACGTCACTTTGCTGAAGATCAGGTTTTGCCCAAACAATCTGTTGCGTGGCATCACGATCTTAAAGAAACGATCCAGTCCGATAAAGCCCAAGAAAGCAATACATGTTGACATGGTGCTGTAGAAAATGACACTAAAGTAACGACATGTAAGCGCATACAGCATGGTCGAGGTACCCTTCAATTCAGTGGCGGCTTCAATAGGCAACGTCAACGTCATGATTAAATCAGCAGCGACAAGGTTCTTCAGGTAAACAACAAAGCTGGAAGTGGCTTTGAGGTGTACAGACACCCAGACTGCCACACCGTTCAGCAGCAAGGCAATGGGGAAGATCAGAAGGTAAAGCGTGGGGACAAGATTTGGACAGCAGCTGAAAGGTGGACAAGCAGACTGATTGTAAGATGTCTGATTGGACATCGTGGCTCCACCTGAGGAAAAGCAATGCAGTTCTTAGTGCTCAGAGTGTTGTCGTTTCAAGAAACATGTACAGGAATGTGTGCGTTTTGACAATTACTTTCCCCCCTTGAATATGTGCAGCCGTCACTGGGATAAATCTTGAATATTTTCTGAGGCATACTCACTCTGGTGTTCACTTTCATCCATTGGTCAAATGCTTTTCTCAGTCCCAGTTGCAATCTGAGCAAAACAAAAGATCAGATGTGTTTTTTGGAGTTGTTTTTTTTTTTCTTCCTATAATTGTTTTTCCACCTCTGATAACAATGACACAATATTTTCTCTACTCCTGTCATTCTCCAGATTCATGATCTTGAACAATAAAAAAATGATAAAACAAATACAAAAATTTCAGTATCTAATACAGAAGAAAGGACAATGAAGTAACTAATTCAACATACAGAAACCATGTAAAACAATTTTGAAAACACTCTATTTCCTTTACATAGCCCTACTAAATGCAGATACAATACATTTTCTCCTAAATACAAATAAAAAAAATCCCTTTACAATTATCAGGCACATTTTAAATCAAATATATGTCATAGCTGCAGTGGTCTGTCACGCCATGCCATTTATAACCCAGACAGAATATATAGGATGTTAATGAACAATCCTAACTTAATAAATTTGTAATAAAAATACAATGCACATTAATGAACACTTACAGCTGCTGTCTTGATGCTCTCCTCAAACACAGTATTTACAAGGTGGTTCAGTGTAATAATGTAAAATAGAAGGCGCTTAAGAAACACAGTGAATTTCCCTAACATACAAATTATTGTTTCAGCTGTGAAAAAGCTCCACAATTTATTAGGACGTATGCAAAAATAGTAAAAACATGCTGGACGTCAGCAGCGAAGACCTCGGCTGAACAAACAGGTTGGATTCAGAGTGCCGGATAGTGCTTTCTTTGGATTAATGTGCTAAAACGATCTCACCTTACAAACAGTGCAGCTTCGTTCTGGATATTTTATTGTGGCCCTCTACTCTATCATTATGTCACAAATGGTCAAATCATCACTGTGTGTTTGTCGGCAGCTCAAACAACCTTCACTTTTTGAAACATATTGGAATAAACTAATTTCAGTGATATTAAATTAAAATGGTGTTTTTGTTGATTTTGTTCATAAGTAAGTTATTGAGTGCCCCAGTTATTCCTAAACAGAATAAATCTGTGGCTCTTGTTGCGGTGGTGGTGTCAGAGGTAGAAACTTTTACTGCAGTTTATTGTTGGGTGCAGCAGTTACGGAGAAATGCTTATTGTGTATTAGCGATTGCATTGTGGTGACAAAGTGAATACATTTGGAATTTATTCATGTGTTTCTATTTCAAGCCTTCATTTAGCATTTGAAGAGTTTGTTTATGAGATAATGTTTGACAAGTTTCAAAGGTTTATTAAGGCTTGAGATTGTAAATGATTCCGTTCCCAGTTAAAATAGATTTCAGATTTGGAAACATTATTTTTCACTGGGTTTTTTTGTCTTCCTTTTAATATAAAACCTTTTTTTTTTTTTATTTCAAATAACAATTCTTGCTCACATTTAGTGACAAGAAAAAGCATGTACAACCTTCATGTTTCCTAGTTTTCTGCATTCATTTATCTTAAAATACCCTTTGACCTCCATCTCAGTCACAAGTACAGACAAACATAAAGTACTTAACCAATCACTGCACACATTTAGATGATATAAATAATTTATTTATGGAAAATTAAGTGATCCCTTAGGCAAATTAATCTAAAAAAAGAAAGGAAATCAAATTGGAGTCAGGAGTTCAAAAGGATTGGGCAGGTACCGATCCACCTTTGAGACTGTGCTATTTACAAGAATTATCCTGTGATGTGAACCATTCCTTACCAGAACCGTATGTGAAGACCAGTAGTCAAGAATTATTAGGCTGCATAAAGGCGGAACAGGTTAAAAAGCTATTTCAAAGATATTGAATATTCAGCAGTCCACCCTGAGATAACGATTATCTGGGATTGGAGAATATTCAGTATGTGATTCCTCTCTTTAATAGCGGGAGTCCTGGCATGTTGACAGTAAAGACATGACCTGAGACACCTGAGTGCAGCAGAAACTACAAAAGGGGATAAAAAAAATCATGAAAAAAGAAATCACTGGAACTCAGTTCTTGCATCGGGCTTATGAGTCCACCCTTAAAACAAAACTGTACAGCCACAGAATGCCAAACAGCACCTTAACTCTCACTACTGGAAAGCTGTTTCAAGAAATGACGAAGCCAAGATAGATTAGGGCGGAGGGAGCATCATGGTTCGGGCTACGTTGCTCCTTCGAAGGTTCACGGACCTTTTCTACCCACTGCACATAATGCCACAAAAAAGATGTCAAGATGCAATCGGAATGTATTCTATTTCTTTATTTCATTCGTGATTCATCTCCACACTGTTATATTTCACTTTTCAATTAATTCAAAGATTAGTCATGAAATCATTCATGAATACATCATGGAGTTCAGACAGGAAATCATGAGAGAGTGAAGTATTTAGATCAATTTATCTAAGACAGACATGCAATGCTCTCTTATATATACTGCTGGATACATCACCACACAAACATTCACAGAAGCCAGAATGTATGCTCATATATTAAAAACGCCACATTGAGGCATGCAAAGATAACATGCAGCATTTTTGATTTATTTATTTATTTTTTTTAGCACAAAATTGTCACAGTGTTCATGTAGTTATTAATGTCATTTATTGTATTTAATGCGGCGCTGTCATTTGAGGGCTTACCTTCATTTAAACACCAGAGGGTGGTATAACACAAAAAATTAAGATCACCAGCTCTCGTGACTCTGGAAAAGACTCTTAGCAGTCTTTACACTCAATAAAATGATGTAAGTAGTGACAAAGACCACTTTCTTCAACTGCTGAATCTTGAAGATCTGCAAGATACCCACCAACGCCTATAGTTTTCTAGGTTGTGAAACATTTTCCGTTATCTCTAAGTTATTATATTATACCAGTCTTGGGCATTAAAAGGGTTGAGTCACATGTAACCATTTGGATGTCCCTTACCAGCCTGCAGGGGATCCATGAGAAACTAAAAGACAGTTATTTTAATAATGCATGCGATGCAAGGGGAAGTGGCAGGTTTGTAGCTTTAATGTTTAAGTCAACATAATTCAGGATTGCTTTACGTTTTACTGTGTTCAAAGATAAAAAAATTTGAACCTCTCTATTCGTTAGAAGAACTTCACTGGCACTAAGTTATTTTCAAAGAGTAAAACTTCTGGCTGGAAGTCACAGAAGTTTTCCATGTACCGCCCTCATAAAAAGAAGGAATGGCCATACCTGCCTCTTACCAAGTTTGAAACTTTGAAAGGAGCCATTTCTTAAAGGTTTTGTCACATACATACAGTTACATACATACATACAGACATGCAGGCATGCATTTCTTTTGTGTTGTCAGATCAGTTATATATTTTTATATGGTTTTATTTGTTTACTCTAGTACAGGGATACGTGGTTTGTTTTATTGTCTCCATTTCTGAACACTTTAGACATTCTGGTAAAAATATGAATAAATAAATTGTGGGGCGAGGCAGGGATGGATGTAGGTTTTTTTTTTTTATAATCCAGGTTTTTATTTGTAAACAACATTGTGATATATTTTTGTGATATGAAAAGTGTGATATAAATTTGTAGCATATAAAGCATACGTACATACATTTTGATTTCTGTTGACAAAAGACTTTTGGTTTTAGTTCAGGGTTAAAAGATAAGATTCACTATGAAAGAGACCTTCAGTAGAAATAATAACATCTAAACATACAACTATTTATCTTTTTTTTTTTTTCTTTTTTTTGCTGCTCCAAGGAGCCACGAGGCTGGAGAGCTTCAGTTTGAAGACCCCCGCCCTATATAAATACCTCTACTTTTCATCAAATGAACCAGTTTGTCTCTGAACTCCCGACACAGGTAGAAGTAAAGAACTGGGTCCATACAAGCATTAGTGGTTGAGATCCAGCGGAATATTTTATTCAGTATTTTAGTCCACATTCCCAGGCAGACATCAGAGGCAAATAAGGTTTTTAATGTATAAGGAATACGAATCAGGTGAAGAGGCATATAGCACACACAAAACACAAAAATGATCAAGAAGACTCGCAGTTTGGTTTTCTTTGTTCCTTGGCTGTTGCTGCTCCCAGAGTTTCTGAAGGATTGCAGGACTTTCAGAGTTATGCCGATGTAGCAAAGCACAACCAGCATGCAGACCAACCAGAAGAGGCTCTCCATAGAAACAACCACACCCACATGGAGATGCCTCCCTGAGTCACCTTTCATGGCCATGCAACATTTTTCAGACATATTTGTGGGATCTTTGTTTGTCAGAATCATAGTTGGGAGAGTTGTGCTGGCCACCAACCCAACCCAAACCAAGGTTGACGTGATTATACTGAACCTCACACTCTGTCCCAGCGCCTTCCCAAACGGCCTAACGACTTTGAAGAAGCGGTCCAGGCTGATGAGACCCATCAGTGCAATGGTGGTGTACAAAGACGTGAAGAAAACAACATCAGCGTAGCGACAGGTGAAAGCCGCTAACTCCACGCTCACTCCAGGAAGCATGCTGGCTGCCACCGGGGGAAGTGTCAGCGTCATGAGGAGATCAGACGCCACCAGGTTTTTAAGATAGACTATGAAGGTAGAGGTGGAACGCAGGTCCCAAGACACCCACGCTGCCATCCCGTTGAGCAGCAAGGCAACGGGGAACAAGAGGAAGTAGAGGATGGATATGACCACGTCTACAGACTCGAGGTTGGCTGAGGCGCAGACAGGGGGGATGTGGGATGTTTTGTTGGACATCTGGGAAAGAATTTTTAATAAAATCAAGACGATTAAGAAGGAGTAACCTCAGGCTAAAGTGGTTTAACAAGCCCAGTGAGAATGATACACAGGATAAATGATCATTGGTATCAAAGAATAAATGTCCCATTTGGAGCGGCATGTGAACAACACAACCACAATTCTAAAAAAGTCTATTACATTGACGATATGCAAAACATAAACAAAAATGATGCAATAATTAGCAAATCCTCTAAAATGTTAATTTTGCTGTAACACTTAATCAGCATGATTAGAAAAGTAACTCACCTTAATGGGAGATCTGGATCAACTAGACCTGGTCCTGTTTACCATTTGCTTGAGACTAAGTACCACGGCTTCAGATTTTTTCAACTTTCCCCATTGAAACTGATTTGCGTTTGTCATTTAATTTACAAAACATTTGTTACCCTGATTTGTTTCTGAAGGCATAACCAGAGTATTTGAATATATTCTGAACACTCAAGCTGAGCACTGAAGGATGGCAGCTATGCTGGTGTTGGCTTTGCATTGCCATGAAACTACAGCCTCAGGGTAGTTTATCAGACACACATATGACCTGACGTATTAACAGTTATCTTTCGGTACATGTGTGTAATTAAGTATTTCATATTGGGTATCAAAGGTTGTGTTTATTTACTTATTCTATTAGTTCTTTGATTAAGTACTAAGTCACACGTTTTCTTATTTTCCACATAAAAAGATTTGTATTCATTTCAAGTAAGAAGTGCTTGTTGATGGCAAAGGGGCCAAAAATATCCGCCATCACCAGGACAGATTTCATTGTTTTGCACAACATTTATTTCATTTTTTCTTTGATTGTTATCAACTCATCACTGTTAGTTTCTGGTAAACCGGAAAAATTAGGAAGTGACCAAATGTGGGGTTTTCACTCACTAAACATTTAATTCAGAATAACAAATGTTCTTGAAATGTATCAACCCTTTCCTCTGAATGATTCCAGCTGATATTTTCAATTATTATGAAGAAAAATTGTTTTTAATAGTAAAAACTAATGGCAATAAATGTTGCGGTTATAACAAAAAAGGCTGTTTTCAGAATATACATTTCAGTCAAGCAAAAATTAAATGTCGTTAAACTTCAGCTTATGTCGTATTTATCACAATTACATTTGTGACTTGCTTCAAAATCCCTTTTCTTTCAAACAAGTGACATTAGTTTCGTTGCTTTTGTGACTTGTTGCCATATTAAAAGTTTGAAAGAAATAGTAAATCCATTACCAATGAGAATGGACGTAACTCTCCACAAGGCAGCCCGACATATTACCCTGAAAGCAATACATTACAAATGTTTGCCCGCTTCTTCAACCAGAAAAAAAAATTTAAAAAATGCAAATCCATGAACAGTGAGCTGCTTTGTGTGTGCTTTCAATGTGGATGATTCAAATTAGTCGTCTGTTGTGGTAACATTTGTGTTGAAGCAGTTTCTGTGACCCACAAATAAATATATATTTAGGCCTATTACTGTTTTAAATTCCTTCAAAGTCATTAAAAGCATTCTTGAATATTTCAAAAGACCGATATTGTCTCGATATTGTTTGAGTGTGGAAAAACAATATAAATGTTATTTTTTTTTTTGTTTTAAATTCATAGAGGAATGCAGAAAGTAAGTCTTATGTTTTTTTGTTATCTAATAAAACTGCCATCGCAAATAACTGCCCACAGTGTACAGTTCATCTTTCATTGACTTTTTGTTTGTTCAAAAGTTAGTAAGTCACATTTCTCTTTTAAAAAGTAGTGACAAAACAAATAAAGAACAGAAACTTCATGTTTTTTTTTCCCCAAAGGGGAACAGAAAGAAGAACGCAATTTGTTTCAAGATGAGATATTTAAGTTAGACACAAGCAAGATCATCTCAGAAATAAGTGTCTATTTGTGTTTATGTGTTGTTCAGTTTTTAAACAAGCAATTCATTATTTCCCGTATAAAATATAAAGAGAGTTGGCTAGTGTAAAACATAGATCTCAAAATGCTGGCGTCATGTTGTTTCTCTTGGAGAACCGCAGTCACACGGTTTGCTGAAGCTGTCGCATAGTTCAGATTTGATCCATTTCCGACTGGTGGGACATCGAACACCGCGAACAGAAAATGTAAAAGCGCACATCACAGAATAAAAAGTCTCTCTCTCGTGGTGGTGACTGGTTTTATGTGCAGGCAGAGGAGTCTCTCAGTGGGGAGCTGCCTGTGTCTGTATCCGGCTCTCTCCCTGTTAGCCAGCTGCAGGTACCCGGAGGCAGCCGCAGGGTCCTGAACAGAGTGTTTCTGAAGGACTTACAGAGGAAGAAGTAGATGAGAGGATCCAGGACAGAATTCAGCGATGAGAGAAAAAGTGTGCTTTCCTTCAGCTGGAAGAAGAAGAGCTTAAGCTTACAATCGAAGAGAACTCCTCTGGTCTGGCTCATGGTGTACGGCACTCGGGCAAAATGAAACGGCACGAAGCACACAAAGAACACCGCCAGAACCAGGAACACATTTGCATTCATTTTTCTTTTGCCCTGATGGGGTTTTCGAGCCTTTTCCCCATTCGGTGCTTGAGATACAGTCCCTCTGGTGCTGGGAGACTTTGTGCGGGAGTAGGATTTGTACAGCTCTCTGGTTATTAAAGTGTAGCATATTATCACAGTCACCAGGTTGCTCCAGAAAATCACCTGACAGACGTGGTTTACC
The DNA here is from genome assembly GCF_963383615.2 of Lipophrys pholis. Taxonomy (NCBI): domain Eukaryota; kingdom Metazoa; phylum Chordata; class Actinopteri; order Blenniiformes; family Blenniidae; genus Lipophrys; species Lipophrys pholis. Next base: position 13,640,266 of record NC_137627.1, on the reverse strand, counting down.
ACCTCGTGCCAATACAACCCGGCCGGCGACTTCAGATCGCTGCATTTAAAGTAATGCGACTTGGGGGTTTTATTCGTCAGGATCACATTGGGCAGGCAGAGAAGAAGCAGGAAGGTCCAAATGGCTCCTGAGAGGAATTTACGACGAGCCAGACGCGCAGAGTTTGTGCCCCTGAACGGCTTCAGGGTCTTTCTGCAGCGATCGATGCTGATGAGGCCAAAGAAGAGGATGCTGATATACATGGTGAGGTAAAAGAGCACAGAAGACACCCGACACACGAAGATTCGAAGGCCAGTGGATGCCATATTGGAGTCGGACAATACCTGCACAAACACAGCAAAATAAAATTGTACATAAGGAATCTGTCTTATATTGAAAAAAAAAAAAACATTGACACACATTTAATTGTAGGTTTACGGGTAAATCTTTCTGGAAAAAAAACTTCTTTAAAGTCGAAAGTTGATCATCTATCTATAAAGACATTTACTCAAGGATATTCACTGTATATAATGGAGCAATAATTCAACAATCTTCCACCATTTTTAACTTAATAATGTTTTACATATCTCCCTGCAGACTTACTGACCTCTCCTGGGTCAATTAAAAATGAAACACTGCTTATCAAAAGAAACATTTTGCATGTGATTGTTGTTCCAAGACATTGTGAAGTGAAGGTAAGCCATCTGAAAATAAAACCAACCTTAAAAGGGAAGGTGAAAGTCATGACGACATCCGCAACAACAATATTCTTTAGGTAAATGATGAAGTGCGACCGAGAGGGAATGCGAAAAAACACCCAGACTGCCACCCCATTGAGCGTCAGGCCGACCAGGAAAAGACAGGAGTAGAGGACGGGAAACACCACCGTCTTCAAAACGTTGTCTCGGGAGCAGGTGCTGTTGGTCTGGCTGTGATTGCCAGGGAACAGCGGAAAAGTTGAGTTTCTCTCCATGTGTGTTCCCTAAAAGAAATATCAAGAGACCGCCGCTTCAGAAGTCTTGAAATCCCCAAAACAAGACAAATTTCATTATTAATAAAGTTTAAGTTGAGTGTGCTTTGTTGTATGAAAAGAAACAAAACTGAATAGAAGAAAAATCCTTGAGGGTGTTTGATGAGACGTCATGTAGTTTTCGTGTCTTAAATGCATTTCGCAAAGTCTGTACGCAGCCTGAAACAAACACGAGTTCAGCATTTGCTGTGTAAGCATATTTAGCATTTTTGCACTGATTATTGACACAATGATGTCTCTGTGACTGACCTGACAGTTTCGTTGTTGTGCATCAGGGAAGGTGCCTTGCAAGTTGAATGGTTCCTCCTCTCCTCTGTATTTTGTACAAATAATGCTAACGGATGCTGGGTCAGCTACTTTCCGTGTGAAGACACACCCACATCCTCTCGTGTGAGCAAACTGACAGTACATGACATGAATCCTCGAGCCAGTTTTTACCCCACAAAGCCTCAAACGTGAACCGAAGTGACAGTGTACGAGCCCCTGTGCAGTTCACGTCCCCTGATAAACACAACTGACAATGGAAATAACGTGCAAAACAGCACTGATGAACTCCAACATAAACTTTTAAACCGCGGCTCGACATTATTTAAAGTGAACGTTCCAGAGATATTTGGTGGCGTGGAATTTGATTTCCGCTTCTATAAATAAATATTTCCTCTTGGCTTTCGAAAGACAGTGTTCTTCCTCTCCTTCACCTCTTTCACTCTTTGTGACTAACATTGTGTAATTTCAGCCACTTCTGCTTTAGACTTAAATGTCCTCTCTGTATAAATGACACATAGTCGTGCCACATTAATACAGGGTTTTTTTTCCATCACACAAGATATTTTTTTCGGTTTAATCCATCAAAAGAGCAACAAGCCAGACCTGTTTAACACAAAGCGATGTCCCGCATCAAACCATTATTTAAGGTTGGCAAAAAAAACAACAAACAGCCACATCATTAGACATACACAACATCTGTCTCTTTAAATTAGGATGGCTTTGCGATCTGTTGGGCTGACCGAGCAGCAGCCTTAGCAAACATGCTCAAAATGAGCTCAAATTGCGCTTCAGCAGCCAAATACATCTACATGTGATGTCAGATCAGTAGAAAGACGTACGGCGAGATACAGAGAAGTCAAGTTTTACTCTTTAATTTCAGCCCAAACATGGACAGAGGTGCGTTCTGAACAGAAGTTGTGATGATAGACGTATAATATCTTTCAACATGTGCAGTCTGAAGAAACCTTTGACAAAACCATGTCCCTTTTCAGGCTGCAATGGTTTCTGCAGCTTTTAATCTGCATGTTTTGATGAACTCCTCCACCGTATTATTGAGTTTATGCTAATGTGATATATAAGAGGCAGAAAGGTTATCGAGTAGCTTTCCCTGCAGCAACGACTGGGAAGTTGTGCTACTCAAACATTGTGACCCCCCCCCCCCCCAAACAGATTAATATAACAAGCATTTTTTTTTCATTGAGGAATTGCACTTAATGTGTTCTTCATAGTTTTTAAATCGTGCAAGGTTATTCCCGGGTGAAACTGAAGTAACCCAGAACGCTGAGGTAGAACATGCAAACTCCAAAACAGAAAGGCCTCGATCTCATTATGAGGTGAGAGTTCTAACCACTACCATTCCTTTATATCGTATCTGAATCCGGGCAAGAGCAAAAGCGTGTTCAAAACAATAGTTCCACTGTTTAAAGAGAAGCTGGAGTCACTTATTCCAGTTTGAAGTTTTGAGACTCTTAAAAGGCAAATGAGAGTCCAGGGGAAGAAACAAACAAACCAAAAAAAAAACAGCCCATGGAAACAATGAAACCTTCATTATAATCTGAGTACCAACATATTTCGATTAATTGTATTGAGGAATTGTTTACAGGTTCCAGTTAAACTTGGCATCTGCTTCTATAGTCATCACTGGATCATGACTCTGCCCTCTACCCTTCATTGTCTCGAATGCCATCAGTGAGCATGGCAGTGCTGCAACTTCCTGTCTGGAGCAAGACGAGCACGATCAGCAGTACTCGGTTCCTATGTGAAGGCTTCTCGATGTGTCTGGCTCAGTGGACATGCCACATATCTTTTACACGTGAAGCTATATCTAAGTTTCATCATACTTGTGCTACTGTATGTGCTGCCAATTTTCCCAGCTTCCATATTTACACTCAAGCATGTTTCCTACAGCTGTGATCACTGCACACAGCTGGGTTAGATCAGGTGTGACTTGAGCCTGCAGTCTGCTGCAGAGGACTCGGCAGCCACCAGCGCCGCTTTTAGCACCACCTCAACATCACCTCGGTGTCCGAGGGGCTACCACTCAACTGTTTCCACTTTCTCCCGCTCATGCACCTCAGTAAATGTCTTGAGTTTTCAGGTTCAACTAGAACCGCACCACAAAATGTCAATCAGTTTAGGAACATAAAAATACACTGGAGACTGTAAGTCTTGATTATTGTTTTCCATGAGAAAAGTTATAAATCCTAGACGTTGTCAAGGTAAATGACTGGTCAGCTTTTTTTTTTTATTATTGTAGCCGGAATGATCAAGTATGATGTAAATGCACAGTTAGAAACTGGGCAGACTCAGGAACAGCTGCACTACATTCACAAACACTGAAATCCCTGTCAGCGTGCTCTCAGACAGACGGAAAACAGCAATGAGGAAAGGAGATTTAAAGAAATAAAACGTAACATAAGACTTGCTTGAAATTCCATTTAAACCCTCCAGGGCTTTCGTAACCCCGTCACCCCTACACACACACACACACACACACACACACACACACACACACACACACACACACACACACACACACACACACACACACACACACACACACACACACACACACACACACACACACACACACACACACACCCACTCTCACTGCCTGGTGGCAGACCGCAGGCCAGCCTGAGCAGAGCTACTGTCTTGCCTGCAGAGTCAGACACTCATTTCTTTTTCACTGCAACAATAATGAAACTGACGAGTGGATGGAGATTAACGTCTCTCTGTGGGGTATCGCCTTTAACAGTCCTGCTTTGAGTAAAAATAGTCCTGACGTAGCCATTGGGAGAACTTTGTGGTTGGTTGGGGTTATTATGAGGTTCGGGAGAAGTCGATGGAAAGGAGTGCTTTGTGTGTGAGGGAAAACATGAAGCTAATAACAGACTGCTCGCCGAACAGAACAGCTGTAGACTAAAAAGGCTGGTTGATGTAAGTGTGGCGTGAGGGTGAACTGTGACCTTTGACCCCTGCAAACAGACGACGGTTGATCATCTTGTCACGGTGACACTTTGAGGGACGCTGGAAAGGTTTCTCTCCACATACAGAGCGAAAGACAAGACAAAAAACTTTTCTCTTGTCGTTTGTTCATGCAGTGTAATTGTCCTTTCCTTATGCATGCATGTTTATTTGTGCAGATTTCCTTTGGCAGACTTTTTGAAATATTTTCCCTTTACATAGTTCAAAATGTGTGGGCCAGGTTTTGTTTTGATAGAGTAGGGTTTCCTTAGCGCCTGCTGGTGTGCTGTTCAGTGTAGGTTCCAGTGGGTCTGCCTCCCATATGGCCATCCATGCCGACAAATCAGAGGTGAACAGAGGGTGAGGGGTGTGGAATACCTAAAAAAATACTGCGAGTCTATGTTTCTACTCTTCATTGCAGATGAGCTCTCCTCTGCTGTCACGCATTATCATTGTCAAAGTTTTCAATCTAAAGTTTGTGCAGGCCTTATTTAGGAGCCCTGTGATGGCAGTAGATTGGCGCTCTTGCTGACTCAAGTGCATTCTTTCATTTCTCATGAGCCCCATGTGTGCAGTGTGGGCGTGTTGACTGTCTGCAACTAAATGGCACAGACCGAAACACTCGCACACAAAAAAACCATCACTGGGTCCAACCGAGCTTCTGGACTTTAGTTTCTCTCTGTGAATGATGTTAGTGATTCCACTCTCTGCTCCAGTTTATTGCTCATGTAGCCGTTTTTCCTAGCAACTACCTCTTGTTTGGGTTTTGATACGGGCCTCCATTCGTGTTTAGCATCTGGCTTAAGCATCAGCGGATGACCCACAAAACACTACCTGGCATACGCGTCCGATCTTTCCATAAACACATCCAATAGGATTTCATAGTTTACTGGGAATTTCACAGTGTGACTAATAAATAAAATGATGAATGATGCACCAATACAAGTATTCTGTTTGGGGTCATCCATCTGCCATTTAGGGGGATTTGAATTGAGTTTCCTGTAAAATCGTTGAATCTTCAGTATTTGTATTTTTTTGGCACTTTAGATAGTGTTTTAAATTGGTGATTTTGTTTTGGTGTCTGTTGATTTTGTGATATTACAAGTTTTGTACGGAAGAGCAGACGGTTATTTCGTCACACTTCCACATCTCATCACACCACATCAGGATTTTCCTCGAACGATTCCGTCTCACGCAGCACTCCAATTCTTCAACTCAAGTTTAACTGAAAGAACCATGTAGAAGCAACTCATCCCACTCATATTATCTTATTTGTACGATTTCTGGCACTTGTCACCAAAGCCATTTCTCTCCTAAAGCCCCATCAAGAGGGCTGATGTTTGTCTAGTAATCCCTCAACCTCCTGCCTGTGAAAGGAGGATGAAGAGCTGTGGCATGAGTACTGAAAAAAAAAAGAAAAAAAAAGACGGACAACGGCTTTCTTTGAGAAGCGAGGCCAGTTTCAGATGCCAGGCATATTTGACAGCCTGTCACTGTGTGTTCAGCGGAGACCTGTGTGCACACAGAAGGCAGCAGATAGGCCAAGGGACCGGCCGGAAAGTGTCAGTCTTACCCATCAACCACTGTGGTGGGAAATAGATGTACAAAGGAGTTCAATGTCATATACAAACAGTGATGCCATTCAATGAAACTTGAAATTCGCCATATCCCCAAATAATTATTCTCAGACTTTTATTTTATGCAGATGATCTATGAATATACATGCTAATAAAAAAAAAAAAAGAAAGTATATAATTGTAATATTTTCTTGAATTCAAATAAAAAAAACAAAAAACACCTGTCTTGTCTCAAAGCTTGATCATCTTTCAAATAAAGTTTCTCAAGCTGGTGGAAACCAAGAGGTTATTTTTGAAGCTGAATGCCAGGGGAATGCAGGGTGGACCCAAACACAGACTCGAGAAGATCCATAAAAACCAGGTTTATTGACGCAAAGTCCAGGGAACACGAGGAAAACAGGAGCAACACGATGAGAGGAGTGACATGTTAACGAGACAATCTGTCAGAGGACAACAGGGGGAGAAGGGGTTTAAATACACAAGGAAGGGGTGGACACTAGTGGAACGTTGGTTAATTGGAAACACGAGGTGAGACACACAGAGGCAGACACAGAGACCTGACAGTCCTCACCTGGACTGTCCCTTTTGGTCTTTTGACATGTGAGGAGAGAGCACTGCTGCTAAGTCAGTTCACATCTGGGTCTGCTGGAGCAAATCAAGAACATATTTCTGATGTCTGGTATTTTGCATATCAGAACATTTTGATAAGCTTTTAGGGAAGAGACAAGGTGGTGTCGTGGTTAGCACTCTCTGGTTGTAGTGAGGACATCACTGGCCTTTCCTTGAAGAGTTTGCAGGTTCTCCATCTGTGTGGATTTCTTTTTCGGTACTCCAGTTTCCTATTACAGTATAACTACATGTATTTCAGATTAGTTGATGACTCTAGAAATTGCCCGCGAGGTAGGTGTGAATGTGATGTGTCTGTTTTTTCCTCTTCCTCCTAGTTGGATAAGCATATGTACAAGAGGGATGGTTGGATGAAAACTTATGGGGATGTGCAAGGTATGATCCATAAAATTCCTTTTGGCATTTAAATATTTTATCAATTCCACTGAATTGTTTTATCGACAGGATGTTTTTCTGTATTAAAAACTGTCCATGTATTTGTTGCAAGTTGCAGTAAGTTGCTGCCAGGACTGTTGTAAAATAGACCATCCAAATAGACACTACATTGTATTAATTCTTGTGCCTGCCTATGGCAAGGCGCAAAGATTACTATAGGACGGCGTTTTATATCTATCTTATTGTCACATCTTAATCACCTTTTGCATTCCGGCTTTTAAGAAAGCAATAAAATTATACTGAATAACAAAGGGCTAGAGAAACCAATGTTTTTATTTATTTTTTTACTATTGAGTTTACTTTAATGACAAGTTCATCATAGCGACATCCTTTATTTGCTCTCTTAAACAGTACATATGAAACAATGTGTCATTAAAAAAAGGAACCATCGAGTGCCACTGTTATGATCGTGATTGCAAAAATGACTTCAGTAGCAACTGTGAAACCAAAACAGTTTGTGATGATGATGCTGATGAGAGGCGTTGATGCCATCTGTTGGTTGTTTGTCAAGATAACACAACTCAGGTACATGGCTGTATCTCAATGAATGTGCACAACAAATGTAAGAATTATCAGCAAAATCTCAGTTCTCCGCCACTTATACAGGGATGCTAAGAACCAAGAGTTTGTTCTTACTTTTGATTGACCTGGATTTGAATCACTGCTCATCCTGAATTTCTTTCTTCGTCGGGAGTTGAGGTTACTTCTGTTCTCATGATTACTTCTAATACCAGCACACCACCATATCAAATAAATGTATTTCAACACTAATATTTTATTGAATGCTGGACGAGAAAACTCTGATGCATCAAGAATGAGACTCCACTATTGTATTTTATTTGAATCACAGATTTCCAGAATTTGTCTCAGTAAATATTGTTATTGTCAGTTAAGTGATGTTGTTTGTCGATAGTTGCTTGTTATAGAGTTTAACTATAATGTGGAAACTGTAGTAAGCCTCTGTAATAGGTACATCTGCAAAATGCCTTACGATCTTAAATTTTCTGCATTACATTGTTACATTTAGTTGTACTAAAACAATACACTATAAAACTTGAATAAAATGTGGATTGTTTTGTACTCTTCGTTTTCTCCACTTGTACAACCAACACCATCCCTCATTCTCTTTTTGTCTGTATGACAAAGTGAGTGCACAAGATTGATGACGAGAAAGACAATGTAAGCGTTCATATTTACAACAGTTGCAAAAAAAAAAATGGAAATGCCTCTAAATGTCTGGAGAACGTGCATATTTAGTGAGTCATCATAAAGTGGAGAAGGTGTTCGTATAGAGCCGTCCCAACCCAGGACTTGTGCTGCTTTCCTGCTTTTATTTATAGGTGTTTAGTGTTTCCTCAGCTGTGTCCCAGCACCTCCAGATTGCATCTAAATTACACACTGCCTTTAACTGCAGAGTAGTAAATAAAACTTTATCTCCAGAAGCTCAGAGGAAATATTGATTATAGATGTGTCCTTGCTAAGGAATGCAGTTTGTGAACACATGAGTCTTTCTCAACAGTCTTTTAGCCCAGACTTTGATTTCTTATCCTGGAAGTGATTAGATCTAAATGAATGTGGGTATTGCCAGTAAAGCAGCAGAAACACTGTAGTCCAACATTTTACCATAAGTCAGAAAAGAAATGCGAAGGCAATAAAGGATTCATTGAGTTAAAGTGAGAGCTGGAGACGTCACAATGGAAATCCTTCTCACTGGGTTGTAACTTCTTTTGGACCCGTGAGATCATACAGCAGCTCTTCTCCACATAATTAAGTTTCACAGTTTACTGACGCCTACAGCTAGTTTCATTAACCTTAATGTGCCAGGACAGCACATCCCCAATTAAAAAAAAGTTTCTTGGAACCGATGAACCAGTCGGCTCAGAAACGTTGACCTCTGCTGTAAAGCAGCGCTGCCACATTGTTGGTGCGGCCTAATTGGGAGGGCTGGTTTGCTTTAAAGCTCTCTTCCCCTTTGGGAGTCAATAATCTGGAAGTTCTTTGATGTTTTCAGTTTGGTGACCAACATGAAAATGATTAAATCTACAGCACTGGCCTGCATCAACAGACCCCATTATTCCCAAAGGACCAAGAGACCACATCTGCCCCCAGTTAGATAGGAGTACCCCCCCCATCTCAAGTACTTCCTCTCCCCTCAGGACAAAGACTAGGGGATATGATCCCATTAAACATGAATGCACTTCTGACAGGCACTTGTGTAAATTTATTACAATGCTATTACCTTTCATAGTCGCTGTATTTACTCTCCAACACGGAGCCAATCTAAATCTGAAGTCTGCAGCTTTTTCAGATTTTGCTGGTTCACAATGCGTAAAGGCTCAATTCTACGTTTTTAAAATGTACATTTGTTTTACAGATGAAGATAAATGCATTCGAATGTACATTTCTCCACACGTTTTTGAGAATAGTGAATGATGCATGCATACATTTAAATATATTACTAACATACTATATATAAGTAAATGTAACTGCATTCTAATAATTTTCTAATAGTAATCAGTTACTATGGGTTACTTTACAAAGTCTTATTTTCAGAGCTGAACGTGACACCTCAAGGAGAGGCGTCAAGATGACCTGATCTTACTTGTGGCTGAAAGGTGAAGGTGTGGATTCCATGATGCTGGTGTGAAATTCCAGCAAGACCACAGATATGGACAGAAATGTAGGAGAAAGGATTGGAAGGGCGTGTGTCTCCAAAGACATTTTCCTCAAACCTGTGAGTAGAAATACTTGTTATTTTGCAGGTTTTCACATCCGTTGAAGTGAGGGATCTGTTCTTCTCTGCTGGGGACTTGTTGCCGGGTTTGCAGCTTCAAAGAAAAAAAAGGCAGACACAGAGCAAACAGAAGAGTACTGTGGAAGGCTTCTGTTGGTCAGCTCCCAGCAGTCTCCTGAGGACTCAATTTCCATGTTCAGTCTGCGAGGCTTCAAGCTTAAGCATGGAATTCATACCACAGACCAAAAGTATGTCTCACCCGTCACTGGTTTCCCATCATCTATCAACTCCGAGATACTATTTCCCCTCTTTCTATTTCTCTTCTGATGATTTTCTTGCTTTTAACATTTTGTCAGATTCTTCACAATAAGATGTATTATTACTTAACCACACATTGAATATGAAAATAATGCATTTGCAAGATCAATATTTAAAAAAAATAAAAAATAAAAAAAGAACAATAGAATTGTTCTAAAGGTTTAATCTTATAGCTGTGTTTGCCTTTATGTTCTCCCTTGGCATAGCAAGGCATATCTCCATTGATAAAAACATACTTCATGTTGCTTAAATGAAATAAAATGAAATTATTTTGAGTTTGTTCTTACGTTGTCTTTCTCGTTTGGATTTTATCGATACTGACATTTGCAATATATTAAACAGCCAGGGAACTTTAGAAAGTGCCAAGAGCAGATTAACTGATTTGATCTGTTTGTGTTGGGCACCAGTACAGGCGAAGGGTTTTTTATTGAGTGAACTGAAAACAGCATGTTGCCACTGGAAGTAGCGCATGAAGGCAAAACCCACACTCATAAAGCTGCAATTCCCTCCCCCGCAAAAAAAGAAAAAAGAAAAAAAGAAAACAACCACAACAAAAACAAACAAACAAACAAACAAAGCAATGCTACCATTTAAATGGGTCATTTTCAGTTAATTAAATCGAGGGCTTTTCCTAATGGTTGAGCTTCTCACAGTCTTTCACAAACTAGCTCCTCGCTTCGTTGTAAAAAAAAAAACAAAAGAAGAAAGAAATTGATTGTAAAATCCAGATTGATCCAAAACTGATGTAAACAGTTCCAAAGAACTCCTCAGTGTTCAGCAAGCTGTTGAATCGTGTGAATTCAACAAGTTAGTAATAAGAACATTTTCTCCAGCAAGAAGCCATTTAACTCCGAGCAGATTTGTTCTGGTTTTTTTTTTCTTCCAGTGTTCATGGTGGTCGATCACTGACTAAACCTCAACCTACTTCATCTTTTGTAAAAACAGGTTGTGTTTACTCTACGTGTGATTTTTGTACTTTTACTGCAACTGCCCATGCTGACCTGTCCCGCTTTAACAGATGTGACCAGAAATTGGGTGCAGTTGACCTTGTGAAAATTCACAGAGGTCCTTTCAGTAGCCTCTTAAGAAACATTATTTTAAAACGTACATGCCAGACTTCATCGGTGTTTCTTTAAACTTTCAAGGGGAATACAACAAATGGGGGGGGGGGGGGGGGGAAGTCACACATTTAACATCCATATAAACACGCAGGTCAGTGGAAGGTAAACTCCATCAGTATCCAAACAAAACCAGAACTGAACAAATAAACGCACCATCCACAGGGGAGTTGTGGTGTGAATGATGGACTATCTTTCACATGGCATTGCCACATTTAAAGAGAATATCAACCTTTTTAACTACCTTGTGTTTGACTGTTGTCTCACTCACATATGAGAGCACTTTCCCCACAAATCACAGGCGTCAGAGAACCGTTCTCTGCTTCCCCATTCCTACCTCGGCCACATTGCACTGTGAAAGATTGGCTATAAAGAAAACAAAAAAAAAAAAAAAAAAAACTAACTTCATTCCTACCAAAGATTTAAAAAACAATTTTCATTAATTGAGCTCCAACATCCCATGTGTCTTAATTAGATCCATTTCTATAGAAGATGGATTTATGGGAACATATGCGATGAGATATCCTCTTGAATTTAAACTAATCATGAATTTCGACACAAAATCCAGTTGAATAGTTTTTAAAATGGTCTTAGATAAAGAAATCATAAAATACAGGAAAAACTGGCTGAGAAACAGCTTCTTGGATGGTCCATCAAACTTTTGAGCAATTCATAGTGTCACCTTTAATATTTTTACTGGTTTTAATGCTGCTTACATGCAAATTCCTGTCCATATTTAGAATAGAATAGAATGATTGTTCGTCTTTATAATATAAAGTATAATAATTCGATTCGATTCGATTCGATTCGATTCAATTCAATTCAATTCAATTTGTTTACCCGAAGTTGAATAACAAACAAATTCAAGTCAGATCATTATTGTTGTGTTAAGAGAATGGATTTTTTGGAACATGAACATCCATCTTTATTTAGGAATCTACATTCAGTGCAATTTACTCATACACTGTTTCCACTTGTTGCCTTTAAGAGAAAAGATGTCTTGGGGTAAAACAAATTTCAACTCTTTCTTAGGTGCAAATTTGCTGAAAGCCATCAAATACATTTGGTGACAGAGTAAAGATAATTTCATGTCAGGCTGTAAATAACAGTCTCAGCTGTACTGTGTTGGATTTTATTATCAACACAAGAAAATGAAAGCAGGAATGCAAACTCATTAATTACAGGTATATCTACATTAGAAATACATTTCTCTTTTACTCTCGTGTTTCTACCTTCTCCACTATCCTTCATTTTAATTGGCATCAGGGCACAGAAGTCAGGACACAATCGCAAAAACCAAAGGCTCCCCTGTGGGTTCCCCACACTGAAGAGCCGAGGAAAGAGTTATTTTCACAGCTGGAAAAGGAGGTACAACTGGGTAAATCTAATGACTTTCATAGCAACAAGGCAACCACAAGGCAAAATCAGTAGAGTTGTGAAAATTCCTTACCATATTTCTCAGAAGCATGTTACATGTCTCATTTCAAAGCATTTAAATAAAGCAAATAGGACAATAAAAACACTACAATGAAAGGGTGTAGTTTAACATCTTTTACTCCCATGTTTTGATAAAGTAGATACTACAAATAGATATACATATACTGTATTAATACAGATAAACATAATGTATAACATTACTGTAAATTCTTGTGTACAACACAATAGATTGTCTGCCTTTGTGCTTATTATTGTGCTGCAAATAGACATAAAGGAATCTGTTTGAAAGTCTCACTATTATGCAGAAAGTATGATCGGGAACTCGGATGTGGATCTGGAACAAAATGCACTGAACTGTCCAGTGTAAGGCAAGCCCGGGAGGTTTTCAGAGCAAAACTACATCTTAAAAGTGAAATTCACTGAATTACCTTTGAGAAATATCTCACTGAATAGACTACCGTGCCCACCCCTTTCATTTGCTGCCAAGTAACAAAGTAATAATGGGAAATGAAACCTCGTTGGGAGCTTTGTTTGCCCCTTTTGTTCCCTCTGTTTGTGTGTTGTAATAGTATCTACGGATTGGCTCTGTTTACTGGTCCTTTTCACCCCAATGGACCTTCACTAAATGAGAAGCAACTGGGAATATCGAGACCCGAAGTTCCAAAATTTTCAATGAATTTGCAGCCCCAAGCAGAGTTTCTCAGTCAAAAAAGGGCACATTTACCCTTTTATAAAGTGTGTTTCTGTTTTCTTTTTGTGCTCTGTTTATTTTTCAAATCCATGTTTGGGACTTCTTTTCATAAATATTTCACAAGGCTTGTACCCCGCAGGTCCCAGGTACTGTAACCATGACGATGTTAATATTTACATTTGGGCAGACAATTTTCGCTCGTTTTTTTTTTTTCCTCTCACAACACAAGTACGTACGTGCCTTTTGAATCCGTACCAAGGTGGTTTTTGGCCTGGCATTTATATGTGCCTGAGTCTGATATTGTGGGCTTTTGAATGATAAGGGTCCCTTGAGGGTGGAACAGCTTACCACCTGTCTGGCCTCCCTGATCTGTTGCTGAGAGAACTGAATGATCAGGAAGCTCCCAAGTGATCTGTGGTTTGGGGATACCAGTGGCAACGCAGCTGAGCTGAATGGGTGTCCCAGCCACTGCCCTCACACTGGGAGGTGGTCCTGTGGTGATCCTTGGAGGATAGCCAATGATAACTACAGGGATGGTGAGTCCAGCCTCCCCAGCCTCGTTCCGAGCCCTGCAGATGTAGTTTCCTCGGTCATGGAGCGTTGCATCATGAACAACTAAAGTACCGTTTTCTAGCAACTGGTACCGCCCAAGGACCTGAGGTCTAGTCAGAGTGTGGCCACCAGGAATGGTCCAGTAGATTCTGGGTCTGGGATTCCCATCAGATAGACAGTGAAGGAAAAGGGGTTCTCCAGAAACACTGCTTATGATGCCCCTTGGCCGTGTAAGAATGTAAGGCTTCTGCCCAATATCCAAAATGATCAGCTTCTCAATATATCCCAATGAGTTTTTTGCACCACAGCGGTATTTCCCAGCATCTTCTTTGCGAGGGTTAAAGATAAGTAAAGTCCCATCACTGTGTTCTTGGTGATAAGACTCAATGTTTGGTCCACCAGTTAACCGTGTTCCATTAGGTAAAATCCAAATGATTTCTGGCATTGGATTCCCATCAGCTGAACAGTTCAGAATGACGTTTTTTCCATGCCGAGACACAACACGCTCATTGAAGGGGTTCTTAAAAATTGGCCGTTGGAGCATTCTGGTGACTTCCAGCTGCACCACCATTACCGCTTCTCCTCCATCATTTCTTGCCAGGCAAATAAACTCTGCTGTGTCAGTCGGTCGCACATTATGAATCTCAAGTGTCCCATTATAGTGAATATTAATCCTACTGCCAAAATATGGCGCTTTCAAAAAAATGTTATCAGGCATAATCCAAGTGATAGTGGGAGTGGGATCTCCCTCAGCGTTGCAGTCTATGAGCTTTCTGGAGTGTTTAGGTGCTACATCTTTAATCACTGTCCTGTTCTGTCGATAGCCATTAATTACTGGTGAAATTCCATCTATTTCAAGTGTGTAAACCTTGTTGTTTTCTCCACCAGGGTTGCGGGCCATGCACACATACTCCCCGGCATCAGCTGATTTCACATCCCTGATATCCAAAGAACCATTGACGTGCATTAGGTAGCGTTCATTTGATGCTGCTATTACGTCATTGGTAGGAAGCATCCATAAAATCTTCGGTTTGGGCTCCCCAAGGGCTTCACAGTCAAACCGAATGTTTCCTCCAGGCTTCACTCTGATGTATGGCTGACTGGGTGGACGTATCTTTGGGGCAGCTGTCACAACAGTGATGTGTACGTGCATCTCGTCTTTGCCCATCTGGTTTTCAGCATAGCAGGTGTATGCCCCTTCCTCTGACATACCAACCTGCAGAGACATGAAGTAGAGACAGTAAGGAAAGATTCTAACTGTATTTTTAGATTTCACATGGAAGACTAACTAAATAAAACAGAATACCTGGTTTAGATAAAGCGTTCCATTGTTGAACAGAGTATAGCGACGTGTGCGCACTCCTCCACTGCTGGCATCCGACTGCAGAGCGCTGTTGACTACTGTACCATCTGGTAGACCCCAGGAGATTTCTGGCTTTGGTGCTCCTGTAGCTTTACAGTCTACTTTCAAGTCATTACCGAAGGGCACATTCTTCTTTCCGTAGAGTTTAGGCTCAATCTTGGCTGGCTTCATTGACACACTGACCTTCATGAGTTGAAGGTCATCCCCAATCTTGCTTCGAGCAACGCAAAGATAGTCACCAGCATCTTTATCGCTGACGGAGTTAACAATGAGAGTTCCATTACCATGGACCTGAATTCTGCTGCCCATTCTGGAGAAATATATATGTATAAAAAAAAAAAGAGAGACATATTATTTCATATACACATTAACTGTACGGCCACACAATTTGTATTTAGACGATTCTTTATAAACAGCATCAGTGGAAAACTGAATTTACCTGTCTGAATGAGATAAACATATACAACATTGCTCCATAAAGTAGTAAACAAAGGGTTTGAGGTTTTTTGCAGTGAATATATCCTTGCACTGCATGTGTTTTTTGAATGAAGACTTTCAGCCTCCTTGCTAAGTGTGAGCTCTGATGCCAAACACACTGAAGCTATTTAAAGAAATTGTTTACAGATGCAGGCTTTTTGCACAAAATTGCACTACTGGGGAGCCAATATTTTTGCTTTGTGTTCATGCTTCATCACTGTCTAAAACATTAACCACATACAATATTTTTCAGTTTTCCTCTTCTTATGCAAATGTCCACTGTCAGCTGAAAGTTTCATAATTGCTTAAAGAGTTACAAGCTGTTACATGCACCTTACATATATATAATTAGAAAATCAATATGTACAAGAAACACATTTTGTTATACAAAAACTTTGCTATCCTTTAATTATATTGTACATAACAGCTTTGTTAAAATTATGATTTATTTCTGTTGTTTAATAGGGGTGGGGCTGTCTAAAATGTTGAGAGGGTCTGCACATATATTCAAATACACTTTTGTTTTAGCTATAAATATATCACTGCTGTGCCTCTCATATTCTCATCTTCTATGCATTACTGCCTGTTATTCACAACATGTTTACCTGTGCCATTGATCCACCACAGCTTTAGAAGGCAGCCTCCACATGATCCTAGGTTTAGGATCTCCGGTTGCTGAACAGTTAAGTATTAACTGATCCCCGAACGACAATTCTGTCATGTGTTTGGATTTCTCCACTATCTTAGGTGGTGACTGGGTCGCCTCTACTGTTAGAGTCACCACTCTTCGTTCGGAGCCAGTGGAACTGGTAGCGATACATTCATACTTTCCACTCTGCGCTGGAGTCAAACTCTTAATGTGAAGAGTCCCATTTTCATACACAAAAACTGTTGCGTCACCGGAAGGTCGGTTGGATCGAACCACTGATCCATCATTGAGTACCCAATGAATAGTGGGCTGAGGGCTGCCATGACCAGTACAAGGTAACCACAACTTCTGGTTTGTGCGAGCTTTCATCTGCTCGCGTTTCTCCTCTACGATACCTGGTGGAGCTGCCACCACCTGCAGTCGGACTGTAGCAGTGTCGGCTCCAGCTGAATTGCTGGCGATGCATTTGTAATGACCTCTGTCATAAATAGACACATTTTCAATAACAAGAGTCCCCTCGGCAGACACAGACACTCTTCCTCTCTCTGTATTGACACCCCTGACTTGGGTTTGGTTTGCCAAGATCCAAGATATCACGGGCAAGGGCCGGCCCTCTGCGTTACACTTCATCTCCACAGTGTGACCGGTGTGAGATTTTATCTCACGCAGTTTTGGTTCGAGGATGCGAGATGGGTAAGCCACCACAGAAAGGGTGACAATGAGTTTATCTGATCCATAACGATTCTCAGCTAGGCAAATGTATTGGCCACGGTCCTTGATGTTGGCATTCTGGATTGAAAGAGTTCCATTGTTCAATACATCAAACTTTCCCATCCTCCCCTTGATGGTAATGGTGTTTCCTTAAGGACAGAAAGACCAAAAAAAGTTAGGAACAGTCACAACTAATAGGAATTATTCAGATCTACAGAATTACATTATCTTTTTAATTTCTTTTACCTGTGCTTGAGATGAAACGTTTCCAGGTTATAACCGGCTGTGGGTTCCCAGCAGCCTCACAAGGCAGGAATGCATCTGAGTCAGACAAAACAGTAAAGCTTGCTGCATTTCCTCCGACTATCTTAGGTTTGCTTGTCATGATGTCTGTAGTGGGTTCAAAACCAAAAATATTGGCACCAGTAACTTCAGCGTTATAAACAGTAGAAACTGCATTGTGTATGTCCTTGTTGTGAGGAGCAGGGGTCTTTACACCCTTCTTAGATGTCAGGATGTTTACCGTTTCCAAGGTAATGCGTTTGTCAGCACTGCCTCGGGCACGACTGCTTTTCATAGTGGGTTTGATTCTTATTGGTGTCCTGTGAGTGGTGGTAGCAATGCTCCTCTCTGTTGGTGGTCGAAAATTGCTGTGGATTTGGGTCTGAGCTGTTGTGTAAGGCCTTTTTGTGGGAGCTTCTGTCAGCCTTGTTGTAGGTTTGTATGTAGTTGAGGTAATCAAAGGTGTTTTGGTGGTTTTGTATGTTGAAATACTGCTGGATGTCCAGTCTAATTCTTCATATGAGTAAAATTCCTCCTCTGATGTTTGCTCAGTGGTCACAGCTACAGTTACTTCCATTGTATTTTTCACAGTTGGTACCTCAGTAGTTGGAGTCTCAGTTGTAGTAATAGGGTGTGTTTTAGTAATTCCAGGTTTTGTGAAGGGGCCCCTGCCCATAAATGGCTTCTTTCTTTCTCCTTGCCATCCTTTTTTACCGCCAGGCCTTGGTCTCATCACATAAAAATGATCAGGTAGTCCCCCAGACCCGGACAATAAAGATTCATTAAGATCTTCTGCAGAATGTGGTTTGACAGTAGGGGGAGCAGGTACAGTGTGCACCTCTGTTGGTGTTTCTTCTGTTGTAGAAAAACTAAAATAATAAGGTGAAACTGTAGGAGTCATAGTGATAAAACCGGGTCCACGTGTGGTGAACTCAAAATCCGCAGAGGATAAATCTTCATAGTCATCATCTATTGAGCTCTCTTTGCTTTGTGTTTGTCTGGATGGTGACAGAGTCTCAGGTTCTGCCATCGAGTTTGCTGTGGTTGTGGGCATAGTGGCAGGAGCTGTGGTTATGGTCATTGTAGTAGTTCTGGTAGCCATTGAGGGTTTTGGGGTGCTGAATGGCCTCTTTAGCCTGCCCAGTATCTTTTCTTTCTCTCTTCCACTAAACAGCCTGTTCCAAGGTATTCTTCCACGGATAACTTTAGAAGCGGCGGTAGTAGAAGTTGTGGTGAATACTGTTCCTTTTTTTGTGGTCAAGGAATCAACTGTAGGGGCAAACTCAGGAGCATCAGCAGATGTAAAGTACTCCCTGGAAACTTCCGATTTCGACTCGGTATAGGTGGAGGGAACACTTAAAGTAATGTAATGGTTTGGGAAAGTTGAACTTCTTTGTGTGGACACAGGTCTCTTTGTTTTGTGTGAAGATGGACTGGAGGAAACTGTTGATGTGACCACCTGCAGATCATTTGTCATTGTCTTCTTTTTGTCTTCATCACAGTCACAGTCTGAGAAAATGGACAATAAACACAAATAGATAACTCATCATGCTGCATGACATA
This sequence comes from Lipophrys pholis, assembly GCF_963383615.2. Taxonomy (NCBI): domain Eukaryota; kingdom Metazoa; phylum Chordata; class Actinopteri; order Blenniiformes; family Blenniidae; genus Lipophrys; species Lipophrys pholis. The sequence goes on along the minus strand of NC_137627.1, from coordinate 13,621,489 downwards.
ACTCTGAACATACAAACAAATGAAGTACAAAATGAGCAAATTTTTTCTGTCTTACCTGTCGTCATTTCAATACTGTAAGGCACAGTGGCATTTCCTTCCTTCTTGAGAGTCGGCTGTTTCAATTTATTGATAAAAGATTGTATATCAGTAATCTTGTTTGGTTTGATGATCCTCCGGCGACCTTGGAATGGCCTCCTACCTCCTCCTCCTCTGCTGTTTTTTCGAGGAATAATATGGATATGCTGCCGGGATATGATGGTGGAGCCCGCAGGTAGCCTAGGTGATTTTATTGTCTGAGTAGTGTGAAAGGTAATCTCGTCCTGTTGTCTCTCTGTAGTAGTGACTGATGTGAACGTGGTTTGACTTTCAGGGTCTTCATGGATAACCACTTCTACTGAGCCAGGCCCATCCTGCATTGGAGTGACATTAGGATCTGTAGTTAATGGCAGCGTTGCTCCCGTGGATGTCTCCTGTTCTGAAGGTAGGTCTCCTGAAAACTGGATTTGAGTTTCTTGCGAAGTGTCTGTAACTGTAAGTTTAAGATTAACTGGGTGTGTGTTTGAGAGTGGTTTGCTGGCTCTTTCCAAAACATCTGAATCTGTAGTCCCAACAACATTTGGAACGTGTGTGAACATGGACTCAGACACAACGGTTGAGGAATCTGACTGCATATAGGACTCTGTTGTTGGCCAGTTACTATCTTCTGAAATTTCGCTTGAGTCGATATGAGCCCGAGATGACTTTTCTATGTCAACGTCATCATTTTTCTGAGTGGTTGTAAATGTTTGTGGTAAACCATTTGTTGTTGGTTTGACTACCTTTGTCACAGCAATGAGATAGTCCTCATGACCTTCACCAGATCCAATTTCATCATCACCAGAAACTCCAGTGTGTGAGTAATATTTTTTTACTTTTTCTTTTTCTGTGTCAGTCGTATCTCTGGAGCCGCTCTGAGCTTTCTTCACAAATTCTGCAAATTTTTGTGGGTCTACTTTCCTTGAAGCTTTATCAAACACCCGACCACTCCAGGTGTGTCTGTTGCGGACTGACCCCCTTCTTCGCGATCCCAGTCTACTTCCCGAACCTCCTCTACTGTGCGACCTTTGTCGGGGGTAAGGTCGATCCGATGTGATGGTCCTTGATTCCTGGCTTGTTTTGTCAGCAAAATCAGAAGAGGGATTCTCACTGACGCTGGCAGTATTTTCTGTCAAGCTAGAATCCATTTCAAACTCTGAAATTATTCTTGACCCATCACTGCCCAAACTTGTCCCTTTCTCAGGCCTTTCTTCAGTCACAATCACCTGAGATACAAGCAGGTCGACCCCCAAGTGATTGGCAACCAAACATCTGTAAAATCCTCGATGTCTCTCTGTGACACCTTGAATGAACAGCGTTCCGTTCTCAGACACTTTTCCGTTGCCATTAAACTTGTCCAATACTGAATGATCTGGTAGAATCCATGATACAAAGGGTTCTGGGCTCCCAGAGGAGCCACAGTGAAAGATCAAATTTCCATCCAGAGGCTGCGAGACTTGGATGCCGTTCACTTCTGCTTCTTCCACATCCGGGGACAAAACTGTCACTCGAAAAGTTAGGATGTCTGCATCCAGGTAGTTTGTAGCAATGCACCAGTAGAGGCCTGTGTCTGAGGCATCCGCACCTCGGACAGTGAGCTTCCCTTCAGTTGTGATCATGATCCTTCGGTCCTCACTGGAGTATGGAGCTCTGACCTTACTCCCATCTGGTAAAATCCACTCCAACATCGGCTTTGGTTCACCCTGGACTTGACAGCTCAACTGTGCCACTCCACCTATGTTACAAAGTAAAATATTTCATTACAGTTACAATAAAAAGCGTATAAAGTAAAAAAAATAAGAGCGAGTCCGGTGACGATGATGCATCATCGAAGAGTTTCATGAAAGATTGTAAAGTGTGATTCCTACCTGTGAGTACAGTGTGTTCAGTCTTGGTTCGATTATCTCGCTTGATCATAGCCCATGAATAGCGGTCCCGTTTAGACGATATATTATCCAATCGTAGGTTTACCACAGACTGATATTTTATATGAAGAGTAGAGAAGGTGGTAGTAGTCCGGTCAAGCTGCAAGCTTAACTGTCCTTGCATTAGCCATGCAGGAGAGGTTTTAATATCGGCTTTAATGTTGGTGTTTATTTCTTCTTCTCCATCTGTTTTCAACTGATTATATCTGTACACCATTTCTGGGCTTCTGGCCAGCAGCAAACCTCTCTCCAGCCTCATAGGGGAGTCACTGTAGGCAGCCAGGATCTGCCACAGTTGCTGGATGTGTTCATCATTTATATTACACACTAAATATGTAGTTATGCCAGCGGTAAACACAGTGACATTGTTTCCTTCTTCCACTTCAATAGTTTGTGTCAAGTCCTGGAATGCAGTAGGCCTCTGGACGGTGCAGAACAGACTGGCATCATAGTGAAATTGGTCAGTTATGTTCATTTGTATGGAGCCTAAAGGTGCAACGAAGTCCTTGGGGGAAACAGGAGTGAAGTCCCCTTCATCCATGCTGATGTTTTTTTGCTTCAGATTAGGGTGGATCCATGGTTTGGAGCAAGTATAAAAATCACTTTGGAGACGTGCTAGAGCTTCGTTGTGGTGAGGGGAAGGATTTTCACAAACAGGACACAGCTGGCCACTTGGATATCTCCTGTCTCGCTTGCATTTCAACACACCTGGAAACAGTTACAAAGCAGTGTAGAATTTATTAGCTTGCAAGAAAAGAACATTTAGAGTCTCTATATTGTGTGGCAGCCAAACCAAAATTATTTTGTAAACTGAACCAGCAGGGATAAATATCATCATACAGCGATGTAATATTGACTTTTGCATTAGAGAGATCTGAAATGATAGGATAATGAATGACAAATATTTTCATTGGATATGTCCTCTTCCTTGGGTAACTATCCTGTTCACTATTATTTACAATCTGGGTAGCTTTAACAAATCCGTCTTTTCAGAGCTGGCAGTTTGGTGAGATTCAGAAAAAATTTTTCCTTCTATAAACCTTGATTTTTCTAGAAATTACAATATCAAATATAATGATTGGCAAATGATGGAAAGATAGCACAGCATTGCATATTTAGAAATGTGTACTGCTCACCCGTGTTCTTGTGTGTCCAGTCTGAGAACCACTTCATGTTGCAGTCACATGTCCAGGGATTTCCATGGAGGAAGAGGTTCTCCAGTTGGCTGCACCCTGAGAAAATATCTGCTGGCAGCCTGCTCAGGAGGTTGTCCGAGAGGTGGATGCTTCTCACTGAGGATACCTTGAAAACCTGGCTGTGCCTCAGTGTGATGAATGTGTCTGGGTGAAGCTGCTGCAGCCGGTTCCCCTCCAGATGGACCAATTGGAGCTTGGTCAGGCCAAAGAAGGCTTCTGGGCTAATAAACTCAATGTGGTTGTGATCAATGTGAAGTCTCAGTACGCTGTCCAAGCCTTTGAAGGTCTCTTTGTTGATTGTCTTGACTCTATTGTATGACATCTTCAGGACCTGTAACAACAGAGTTGAGAAGCTGGAGACGTTTGTTTAAACATTGATGACTTCAGACAATTATATCCAGAGACAACAATACATTTATGTCTAGATGAATTGTGTGATTGTTTAGCAGAGACAAATACAAGCGTTCCAATTTTTTTGTCGATCGTTATTTGCATAAAGTAAACATAAGTGATATATAATATTTATCACTGTTTTCACTCGAAAAGGAAAGATTACTATCCGTTGGGTGAAGCTTGTGGTTTTTAGATGTAAAAGTTTGAGCCAATAAGTAATTGAGGCAGCTCTATTTTCTGAGTCATTACTTATGCTACGGTCCAGTTGCCACTACTGCTCAGAATTCCTGACAAAGAATAAAATTGCTTAAAATAAATAAATAAATAAAAAATTCTTTAAACCACACAGAAAACAGCTTGGACTTTTCAAGTACTGTACAAGGCAACTGGAAAGCAGCATTAGTGATGGTCACTTGCTTGCCTCTGTTATATACGATGTTGTCTAACTCTTTTGAGGATGTGCGTAATCTCCTGACATCAATATCAATGTTTTACAATTGATATGTATGTATATATATATATATATATATATATATATATATATATATATAGACACATATATATATGCAGTCATTTAAGTAAGGTTTAAGTAAAATCAGTCAATACTATTCGATTTTACCCTAAATACATGGCCCATTTATCTGTCTGTTTTGATTATAAAGTTTTTAAAGATGAGGATAATGAATTTTTTGAATAGTGTTTTGAAGAAAAAAAACAAACATGTATTTTCCTTTGTACTGGTGCAATGCCTCATTTTAGGCTATCTCTGGAAAATTATTTACAATCGATGAACAATTCCCTTTCAGCAATTTGATGATTGTAAGTCATTAAATGTAAAACCAGACCAGATTATGCCAGCAGCTATTATGTTACCTGCAATGACTTGAGGTCTTTGAAGGCTCTGTCTTCAATACTGTGTATACTGTTGCTGTGCAGCATCACCAGCTCCACGTTCTCAAGTCCTGAAAAGTCATTTTCTCTCAGGACTGGTATACTGTTGTACCTAATGGCAGCGAAAAACAGAAAAAAAAAAAAAAACTTTGGTTGATTATTATCAAATGACAAAATTGGTTAACAAATTGATATTTGGCCCCAAATTTTCCTCAAGATACATAAAATACAAATCAAATATTTAATGAGATAAGATAACTTAATTTCTCAATTCTTTTTTTAATCCAATTATATCTCAGTTTACCATGATAGCACATGTGAAAAGTAAAGGGCAGGAGATTTGGTTGTCACTACGGAGACATTAATGTCAATCAAACAGATTCACCAGCTGTTTGCATCACGTCTTATCTCTTATCACACAATCAGTCTGAAAGATTTGGATGTTCAAATGTTAGCGGTGATTTTTTTCATTGAAGAAATTTGATACATTGTTACTTTAATAAGAACTTGGAGAAAAGCTCCACTCCAAAGGAATCAAACAAAGAGTTTCCTGTAGGAAAGCAGATTTTCAAGAGCTGACTCTGATTTATCCTCATGCCCAAAGAGAACGAAAATTCTATTTGTGTGCAGATTAAGTATCTCTCTTAAATTACACTCACACTGCTATATCTGGCAGCTCCCTATAACGTCCAACTTAAAAAAGTATGTTATATTTCTCTTCTTGTTCTTCTTGCTTGGTTTTGTTCTATTCATCTTATTCCATCAACGGATGATCTTCCTCCATCGCACCCTTTCCCAAGGGTTCAAGTGGAAAAGGAATTTTTCCTCACCTCCAGATTTGTCCTGTTGCTGCACCCCCTCTAAAGCTTCATGGGACCCACTGCCCTATCCCCTATGTGCTCCAGCTTTATATCACCTATACCATCTCTGAATCTTCTCTGCAGGTCTTCGTCCGTCTCCAACATCCTTTGTCTGACACATTTCACTCTACCAACGCAAATATTTGCGATCTCAAATTCATTATGAAAGCTGTAATTGCACAGTAGGTTTTTATTTTTATCCATACATTAAAATTATCCTTAAAATCACTTTTACAGCTAAAAATGCTGCTTCACTGCTGAACAAAAAAAGTACAACATTGCTGAACTGTTATACTGAGCTTTTTACAGTGTACTTTTATAGAAAGGTATTTTTCTTCGTATAACCTATCGTTCTTTCTTTTTTTCTTTGACCTGATTCTGTTTCATTTGTCTGTTTTAGATATTCACAGTGATTAGAAGCAAACGTCCCGATTGTTTGTATACTGTTGAGTTGTTAATAAACTTTGGGAGAAAAAAAATTAAACCTCTGACAATCGAAGCTGAAAGCTCCAGCTCGACCTTCCAGATGAATTACACACTTGGACTTTCTCTCTTTCCGCTTACTCATAGACAGCCCATTATATGGCCCTGTTTTCACAGGAAAAAGTACCGGGAGTTAACAATAGTTATTTGTGAATGGTCAATATTTTCCTTGCACCCCCCCTTTACCCCACATGTGGCCTAAACCAATCATTCCAAACACTTCCAGTTATCCAGTCTGCTAAATGCTGGAAGAAAGCAACACTCACCCAAGGTTGATTCTTTCCACAGCTGGCTGGATGCGGTCAGGTACTGCGGTCAGGTATCTGAAGGTACAGTGCACCTCAGTGGGGACATTGCAGGCGCAGGATTTGGGGCAGTCGGCGCTCGATGGCATCACAGCAGCCAGGAACAACAGAGCTGTGAACAGCCACCTCTGCAGGTAGGAAGCGCTGCAGACACACACACTCATTGTGCACGGAGATGAAGCGTCAGCTCCACGGCTGACAGGGGGAGGGGGGGGGGGGCTGCACTTAGTCCTGAACGTCTAATGAAACCCACCTGAAGAGAGAGGGATGGACAAGATCAGGTCTTTTGACAAGTAGGAAACATAAGACATGAAAAGGTTCGGCACGAAGCCGTGACACCCAAAGTGAGATTGTGACTGGAAAACCACCTGCAAACATACTTCTTCAACAAGAACAGCAATAAGAAAAACATTTTTTTTTTTTTTACAAAAAACTATCCATCTCACTGATGTGAGCTTGCCTGCAGCATAAAAATAAGAACCCTATTAAATACTTCCTTGAATACATACCAGCATTTTTGGCTTTAACTATATACTACAAACTAACAAAAATCTACAAACATAAGCTGGTTTTTATTTTCATGCTGCAGGCAAGCTCACATCAGGAAGATGGATAGTTGTTTTTTTTTATTTTTTTATTGCTGTTCTTGTATCAGAAGTTGAATATTTCCATTCATAATTTATGAAGGATGGTGTTTTTAGTATTCATGCACTCTTAAAGCGGAAATCAGCATGCACATAAATACACGCATGCAAAATTCTGACAACAGCTGAAAAGACTGTACGTTTTAAACCATGAGAAATGCTTCCCCCTCACCACTCATGAGTGACTTTCCAAAGAAGTGTTTCTGCTGCAGGTGCAAAACAGCAAAACCCCCAATCAAAAGAGTGTAAAATCCACAGTAGGTTTTCAGTAGTCCAGACTCATTCCTCCAGTGGTGTGTAGAGCGCAGTGGGACGAGAGCAGGTCTGTGTGGGCGCCCGCAGTCCGGCACACGCTTCTGTCTGTCCTCCTCCGCCCCCTGAGCTTCTGTAATGCAACCGTGTTATACTGAGGGAGGTGGTCTCCCCGTAAGAGACCTCCTTTTCGAGGGCCTGTTGAAGGCCAAAGAAAACACACAAAAAACATGACCCAACTTGTGTTACTAAGGGCAAAAGTTTAGTAGTGCCAAGACAATAACGTTTGACTTATGTGATTAGGTTCTAAGAGAAAGTCATAAAAATGGTTGTGCAATGAAAAAAAAAAAAAAAGCTTTCAAAAGAAGATCTTTCCCTGATGATATTTATTAGTTAGTTTCTGATTTTGACTTGATCCTACTTCTTTATTACATTAAAAGAAAGTCGGTAAAAGAATGGAGCAAGTGCCCCAAGCTTCACTGCACCGCGATTTAGTTTTTTGTGAAAGTCTTCATGCCAGATAGGAATGTGTTTCAAATTATCTAAAAAAAAACCCTCTATTTCCTTTTTTTCTAACGTTAAAGAAGTGCTTTCACTCTCAGCTTTGTCTTGTGAAAATGACCACTAACTAAACAAATTTAGATGCATTAACAGTTCATGTAACATTTTGATTCAACACAACTGGAATGCTGCAGAGAAAACCCCAAAACACATCGCCTTGCGTTATAGCATCCTGCATAGCACTGGTAATCCCTCAGCAAGAGTCAGTCGTCAGGTTCTATTTGCGTCGTGTCTCTGACTGATCTTCTCTAACAGCGGTCATTCTTGTCTGAGGGTGAATCCTGAAGTGACTGTCATCATCACCCATGTTCATGCCGTTCAGCTTGCGATCGTGTGAAGGGTTAAACCACACATCTAGTATTTAAGTTATTCCATAAGTACGGTTTCTCTTCACACAAAAATTCTTGTTCACCACATCTACACAATAAACAACAAACATGTACACAAATGCTGTATAGGTCACGAGTTGGATTCATAATGGCCATTCGCTTTTTTTTTTTTTAACAGGGGTCACCACTGTCAGGCTCTGTAACTGGCACTTTCATGCTGGCTGCACCTGATGCAATTGGGATTCGAACCAAGGTTCTCTGCACTCAACTTAAACCAAGAAACCTAAGAAAATACAGAAAAAAATTGAGAAATTAAAAAAAAAAAAAGGTTTTTATCTGAATTTACATTATTGTTGAAAATGTTTTTTTTTGTTAAAGTCCGTTTGATTACTACTAATTGATTACAGGGCCTCACTGTGAATATTCAAGTCAAACTATTGTGACCACTTGCTAACATTATGATGTAATTACCACTACCTAGTCATTACAGTGTAAGATATGTGAATTTTCTGATACAAAAAAAAAAAAAAAATCAAGTGGTAATAATACTGAAGGACAGCTGTGCCCAGTGTGAGTAACTCATGAATAAGCCGTGAGTAATAGAAGACGCATGAATGCTTTGCGGCGCTCAGCAACTCGGCCCACTTTTTATCAGGAAACGACTTACAGGAGGAGATCTGGTAATCCATCTCAGAGACTAATTATCACCTAATGCTTTACTGATGTTTGAGAGGTTTTCAGTGTCGTTATTTAGTCGCACTCAGCCCACCTATGAATAAAGAAAGGGATGACTTGCTGTACGAGAGCAGCATTTTTTCCATTGAACAATGATTTACGGGGATCCTTCTGATGAGTTGCTTGGGGTCACAGGAAAGGTCGGCGTGTTCCATGCTTTGTGTCATCAGTGTTGTTTACTTGCACATCTGGATAACACTCTCTTCTCTTCTCTTCTCTTCTCTTCTCTTCTCTTCTCTTCTCTTCTCTTCTCTTCTCTTCTCTTCTCTTCTCTCCTCTCCTCTTGAAATAATGCATGCTTTTGTTACACTTGATCTACCAACTGTGATGAAGAATGGCTATTAATTGTTTGCCATCATCTCCAGATCCTTCCAGGCCTCTTGCCCACACACAGACTTCATTTACTTAGCTGCTTCCGTAATGATTGGGTTTAGTGCCCCTCTATTCTCATCTCCTGCATGTAATCTTCGACAAACAGGACTTAAATTAATTATGCAGGATTTCATGCCTTCCCCAGCCCGAGCGGGTTTAATCTGCTAACAGAGCAGAGTTTTCCTTCCAGGCTGACACATAGTAGAGTTAATTATGTCTCGATTCCAAGTCATCTTTATAAGTGAGGAGGTAAGCTTCTTCTTAGAGATGGAAAATGGCAGTGATAAGAGGATTAGCGGGCTGAGCGGGGAAGATGACTGGAAGAGCATTGCTCGCAACAGGTTCTCCGTGTGTGTGTGTGTGTGTGTGTGTGTGTGTGTGTGTGTGTGTGTGTGTGTGTTTGTGCAAACCTATGAGGCTGATGCAATGTCATTTGTTTGTTTGTTCTTCAGCTGATCACAAAAAACGAATGCCGTCCATTCTTTTTCGGTCCAAGGAATCTGTTTTCTTTCAGGTTTAATTTGCTCCAGATGATGGAAGACTACACACAACGGTATTACTCTCCAAGCTACGATGCTTGAAATATTCCGGGTTGAAATCTAATTCTTGGCATTTTTTATTATTATTTTTTTTAATCTGCTGTCCATCTTTGGGAATGATCTGCGTTTACATATACACCACAGATTGAAATGCCGAATGCTGTTATTGTCGGGCATCTCTCTTTCTTTACGTCCACCGCGGCTTGAAGGGAGCATGGAGGAGCAGGCGGGCTGTTAAAAGTAACAGCTAGCTGGTAGGCTCGGAGGAATCTGGAGACACATACAGTACTGGCTTCATCTCCTCCCGTCAGGACGGTGCCTGTGAGCGGAGGGCCTCCGCTGTGGGAGGTGAATGACAGGAATAATGTGGTTTTTGGAAAAAAAATATCGCCTTACATAAAGTACCCTCCATACTTTTGGCATGTACTCGTGATATTCCGACACGTTTTCTCTGTTACACTGTACATATTCCGACACTGTTTTAGAAATGCACAGTAGCTCTGTTAATGTTTTAGTTTTCAGATAGACGGTATATTCATGTTTTTGTCATTAAAAAGATTTAAGAAAGACTTCAACAGGGTTAAGAACTCCCAATCCAGCAGGCCGTTTATGTAGTGCATTCATTGGGGGGGGGGGGGGGGACTGTCTGAGAGCTCAGAGGAGCTAATTACACTTCACTCAACATGGCAACACTTCCGCATGTAAATAACAAATGACAACCAAATGATGCACTCGGCAATAAAGAAACCTTATTACAGATTTCATTAGTAATTGGTAATAAAAAAAAAAGATTTCAATACATGTTGCCTTCTGTACATAATATTGAATTTTAGCAGATCAGTTCACCTATGGCTTAATTTATAAAGTTAATGATAATGTTGTTTTTGTTATTTGTCGGCAGAGTGTTATGGGCCAAACATCAGTTTACTGGTACTTTCCCAGCTGGCATAATGCCAAGTTGATAAATACATGATACCCACCAGTTGTTCTGCAGAGTTTCATGAATGACATCATCCATACGACTCAGGTGTGTTGTGAAATAGGAGCGACTGAAAACATGCAGGACTGTAACCCTCCTGAAACAGGAGTGTCCACCCTCGTGCCGCCATCGTATATCTGCCCTGCAATGTCAGTAAATATCTGTTAGCAGGTGTGCTGGCTCCGGCTGTGTTTTTCACTGAGCAGCAAACAAACACACCATATATCTTTGACAGTTTTTTTGCAGAGGAGACCGTAAAGGAGAAGCATCAAAGTGGCTTTGTCTAAACGGTACGTGAGAGAAAGGAGCAAAAATAGATTTATTGTTGTGTCAGCCCAAAGGGTTGGGTTACAAAATTCAAGCCAAGCAGACTCTGGAAAGAAATTCTTCATTACGTCAAAAGGATGACGCAGTGGAAAACAGGCAGTGGAAAACAGGCAGTGGAAAACAGCTTTGGATAATATTATTTGTCAGAACTATCTGCCGACACATCTACATGTAAACTGATAAGCAGTTCCTCTGCAGAAAATACGTCATAGAATTAAATCCACATTACATTCAAAACTTTTACTTTTGAAAAGACTTTCATTCGAAACAATAAAATCATGACATTCATTCATATTATAGTAACTTTTTCATTATTGAATTAATAAACGTCGGTTCTGGCTACTTTGATCCTTTAATGTAACTCTGAGTAGTTCAGGTCAAAAAGTGGAAGGTACAGATATTATGTATGTGACATGTGGACACACTCTCACTGAGGACTGTTTCTGACACACGTGTAAAAAAACACACACTATCCATCATGAATATGAAATATATTGAGCATGTGTTCAAGATTGTGAAAAATACTTGAAGTGGTTTATGATGCATTTAATGCATTTAAAAATGATGTACAAATCATCTTTAGCAGAGTTGCTCTTATTATTGTGGTGAGAGGACTTTCCTCACAGCAATATCTTTCGTTTTTCTTATGTCTTCTCAGGCATTGCAGTTTCTTTTCTGAATTTCTTCAGTGGTTCGTCTTTTCCCACATCGCTTTAAACTTTTGACGCCTCATTTCCCACATTATGTTGGAGTCTTTTATTTTTTGTTTTTCATGCCAAGTTCAGATTTAATTTGCTGTAAAACGCAGATACGTGTGATAACGTCTACCATCAACATGTCCAACTCCATGGTGTCACGTTACATTTTCTTGTTAGTCCATTGATGTTTGTAAATCATGCAAAACTTGTGTTCAAATGTAGGGAGTATAAGTAGAATAATTCTCAAGTAAAAGCACGGATATTCGAAAAAATCTACTCGTCCAAATGTGTTTTTATTTCCCACCTCTGTGACATGGAGTACATGGGTTTATGTTGTGCAAGTTTTTTTTTTTTTCTGGCACTCAGGTCTGTGCTTGCAATCCTGCACACTCAGCCACTCAGGTTTCATGGATTCTCGACAATAGTGACGGAAACGGCGCGCTGCTCCCCCGACATGTCGGACCAATGTAGCATTAGTCACGCATGTTCACAGCTGTCTGCCGTGAGTCTGATGTGACCTTTGACCTGCTCAGGTCTTGACATAGCAGTTTCAAATATATTAGGCCCAGTAAAAGAGACACGATTCTTTCTTCCAACGTTGCATTATTGCTTTGGTTAAATAACATTTTAGACATTGTTATTGAAGTTTATCCTGATACACGATCTATATAAATACATCAGATCAGTCCAGCTGCATTTAGTAAATAATCTGGCTTGTGAACAAGGTTAGGTTCTGTAGCTTGATGAATAATTCATCTACAACGAGTTAATGATTATTATTTGCTGTGGCTGGTGTGAGATAATGAATATTATCTTATTAGAAATTGTCATGTTATCTGAGAAATTGAATAATCTAAACCTGGGAAGAACATTTGGTTTGATAAATCATATTTTATGTCTTGGTGCTAGTAAATACTAATTCATCCCTGCTGGTCCCAGATTAAAGGCCTCTCTCAAGAAAAACGTTTAATTCTTTGAAATTATAATTTTTTTTTTTAGTCCTCACTTACAAATAGGAGGATTATTTGGGAATCAAAGTAAGAATCAAAGTAAGATTTTTTGCTGAATTCAAGTGACTTTGGCTTCTTTCGTCTTCGTATTTCAACTTCTTCTTCTTTACTGGCTTAAGAATCTGTGGTCGATAACATGTGTCTTTTGTTAGTTTAATCTTTTGATGTCTGTGTGTGAGACTGTTTAAGACCTCACTCATTTTGCCTGAATAACTACAGTTTGAGATAAGTGTGATATATGAAACAAACAAAACAGGATTATCCCAAATCATTACATGGGAGCTTGACAATTTTTTCTTTTTTAAAACTTCTCTTCTTTTTTTACACGTTCACTTCCACAGTCTCTTTTTAAGGCGGGGTCTTAGTTTAATTAAAAACATCATCATAAGAGTCAAACTTGCTTATTGTACAACTTGAACGATGCAAATAGTATTATCAAGGGCAGACCTGTATGTTATATGACTCACACAGCCTGACTGACCCGTGTGAAGTCAATAAGATTAAGTTAAATTAAGATTGGCATGATGTAGACTATGCATGATTTACCAGTTTGTCATTTAATGGTGGCTGATTTGTTTGTTTCATATATAATCTGGGCTTGTGGGCTCCATTTACTAATTTTTACAGTGTTGAAAAATAAAATGCTTTTCGGAGGCATTAAAGGGGCACTGTGTAAAATGTAGGTAATGCCACTGTTTTGCATTGGGTGGCAGTGTTGAGTCAGTCTGATTGGCTTGATTACTATTTGTAAAGAACGGGATGAACATTAATTCGTACTCATGACGAGTAAACAGCCATTTATTCGCGCTGGTCCCAGATTAAAGGCCTCTCTGTAGCAACGCAGGAAGCTGCTTCAAATAGCCCTCACAGGAGCAAAGAAATGTGTAAACCATGTATTTCCAGGTATGTTACGTAAACTGTAGATTTGGCTTCATCCATCTCGGAGCTTGTTAGAAACCAGCGAGCTGTTAAAAAGCCTTTCTTGTAATGTCTGCTTGTATCAAATGAGATCATATTTTAAAACTCTGAATAATTTCCATTACGTTTAAGATATTTAGGTAGTTTTGTTTAAGACCACAGTCTGAAAACATGCTTGTGTGGTTAATTTATGACCTTAAATTGCCCATTGGCTGTGAATGTGAATCTTTCTGGAGGCAACAAAACTTGACAAAAACGCAAAACGACCTATTTTCTTCATCTGTGCTTAGTTACTTGATTGATCGATGCGGGATTTCAAACTGCGGAAGGAAATGCGTTTCTGAGCTCGTACTGAAAGAGGGTAAACACAACATGATAGTTAGTTACAGTAATCAAGCAGCAATGCAAACTGTTTTATTGCCATATTTCAGCTTTGCCAGGAGATCACAACACAATAATAGGTTTGCTCATGTCCTCTAAAAACAGCATTGAACTTCATAATAATGTACTTGGTTTTTCTACAATCAGTTATTGAGGTGTAATGTTTAGCATTTTCAGGATAAGGCTGCTTCCTATTTGGATTTTGCAAGGAAGCGTGTGTGTTTGTGTGTGTATGTGTGTGTGTCATATTCTACAGTTTATCCATCTAAAATTGGTCTGAAAATATAGAAACCAACATGAACACTTACAGTACCTGCACCACTAAAACATACTGCATAAAAACAAGGCCTTAAATAGCAAATATTATAACGGTAGATAATCTAAATTCGCTAACAATCATGATTTATTTTGGATGCTTTAAGATCTATCCCATGCTATTTATTATAGTCTGCTTTATTTGACATGTGTCTCATAAGACAAACATAGGGCAGTTACATTGTGAACACGAGACATTTCATACGAGCGGTCAGCCTGAACATATAGGCCAAGAATGCCCACCTGGCTGTGTCATAAGTGTTTACAGGTCATTTGTGTGTCTTCTAGAGATACAACCACTTTACAAATGTATTTTCTTTACAGACCATGCATAGTAGTGAAGGACAACAATGATCCAACTCCCGGAGCTGCTCACGCATTGAAGTTATGGAAATCTCCTACTTTCTTCTCCTCCGTTAACCTCATCTTTTGACATGTGTCTGCGGTTTATTCGCATCTGGAACTTGTAAGTCAGTTTTTTGTTTAATTTAGTTTTTAGTTTTTACCGGAGAAAAACCGATCAGACACTCTATAATACTCTATTTACACAGATGTCATTGCTCCCCTGTTTCTACAAAGAAAGGTATTTTGTTTTTGTCAAACAGTTACAGGTACATTTCCTTTAACCACTATAATTCAGTCAGTGGAGGCTTGTGAAAAATGCCCGTTATGTTTGTGTCTGTGCTGTGTACAGGAGAGCTGCTGGTAATTCACACTGTGCACTAAGTGTGTTAGCATTGCAAGTGACATACGGAGGCGTCTGACTCCATTCTGGTATGCAAAAACATGCCCGAAATACACTGTGTCATTTGAGAGATTGTAAACTCACGTGTTTACTGCTTTGTTTATTCCTCTGATGAGGTTACTGTGGCAACATTATCAGTGCCATAGCCCCATAGATGAACATGATGAATAAAAGCGTTGACTGCAAACTGTTAATTATATATATATTTTTTAAATGATGTCGCATATGTCCAACTTTGGATATGAAACCATGCGCTATGATACCAGGTACACTGGTGGTAAAAGTACAAAAACAGGTGCTGGTTTTAGAGTAATGATATAACTTGCTTAAATTTAAGAAAGCGTTCAGGAATGTATTTAAGTAAAAAAAGTAAACAGTGTGGTAACTGAGCAGAACAATTGGGATTCAGAAGACAATGTATTGTGGGTGATGGTGAGTCTCAATTCCCAGTGAGACTGTAGTTTGAGTCTAGGCTCAAGGGGCCTTTCAGTTTGCAAACCGTTTGCATATTTCCCCTTGTGCACACGCAGGCTTTCAATGAGTATTTCCATCCACCATCCCAAAAACATGCATTTGAAGCTAATTGGTTATTCAAGGTGTAGCTTAGCTTTGCTAGGAATCAGCTCGAGCAGCACTGTGAGCCTGAGATGATTGAAGAGGTTTCAGAAAGGGGATAGATCAATAGAAAGATAAATAATTGATGAAAATACAAAGAAAACAAATAGATAGATGGACTGTTTTAGAACAAAAAGTTTTAAGTGGGAAAAAAAACCCAACTATAATGAACGTAATGAGGAAACATGAAAATCTATAAAAAAACAACAACCTGATAATTGATTGATAATATTGATGACGGATATGAATTAGATTTACAAGAAAACCAAGCACTACTTTCCACCTTTGTTAAATAAAGGCAGGCTGTCTGTTCCAACAACAACAACAACAACAACAACAACAACAACAACAACAACAACAACAACAACAACAACAACAACAACAACAACAACAACAACAACAACAACAACAACAACAACAAAAAGATTTAACTTGTCACCCCTATGTGTGTCATGGAAAAATCAACTCATGTGAGAGATTGCATCACCAGCTTGCTGGTGATCCGGCAGGTGTGGCAGGTTGTAACGGTGCATGTTACCCGCCTCTTTTTTAAAGCTGAGTGGTTCTGATGTGCAGGCGGACAAAACCCCACCGCAGTGCGACAAGCATCTTCCCGTCATGTTCAGCTCCTGTGACTTTCAGTCAGTTCCAGACGCTTCAGCCATCAGTTTCAGTGACTGAACATGAAAGAAGCCTAAAAACACATGTTTCTGATCTTATACCACAGAGCATGGGCTGGGTGACTGAAACTGCAAGTGTCTTCTGCTACTTTTGTTTCCCTTTTCCATCCCTCCTGGTCTTTTGGGCTCTAATGGCTCCAATAAAAACAATGAATTCCATTATAGCTGTTAAAAGCCATCAACATCCTGCTGTTGATCTTATATAACCCCCCCTCCTCTTTCGTTAGCAGGGGTCTCTTTCGTTTACTGGGGAAAAAAATAAAACATCATTCATGACACATGTGAAACTAAATATCATTATTGAAAAACAGCCCCGGTTTAATCTGCTGCATAAAAACAAAACCAATGCCTGGAAAGTGAAAACATTTCACCACTGTTTATTAGAAATGAGGAAACTATCAGTACAGAGCTTTAAAAAAAATGCACCGGTCGGCACACTTGGTTTGAAAAGATGTGCATGATATTTCCACAAGTCTTTTATTGCAAGGTGAGCCCCGAGATTGATGTTCACTTCAGGATCTGCATAAATCACAGGGTTTAACAGCAGAGGTTGAGCCACTGATCTCTGCGCTCTGACTCAACGACCCGAACACTAAGAGGAATCGACCCTTTGCACAGATGTTAGACAGGGGTGTATTAGTGTTTATGCGGTATGTGACTATTTAATGCCCCCACCTAATAAAACCAGATTGTTGTATTTCTAGGCATTATTTCTTGGGTTTGTTTAATTTGCCTCGTTGCCACACCTGCAGCAAAGTTATAGCTGATGCTGATTATGAAATGTACTTTTGCAGACTCTCATGTCAACATAATTAATTCCTTATAACATCAATATTTTGACATCATGATTTTTAAGACTCTAGTAAACATCTGTCAAGATTCTTTAGGTAAATCATTAAGTCATTTCCCTCAACATTTGGTCAGATTGTCTGGCTTTTAAAGTTCGGACAGACAAATTGAACTTGAAATCTATGGAAATAACAGCAACAGTTTTCCAATTGCATCATAATAACAATGTGCTGGGACACACAAATGTTTAGCGGATGATTACGGGTAGTAATAAAATAAAAAATAAATAGTTGGGAAAATGACATGAAGGATAGCAGATGAAAATGAATATAAATGACACACTGTAAAAAGTTCAGAAATGAATGGAAAAATGCACTCAAAGCCATCAAACAATGGAACACAAAGTGACTCAAAAGAAAGAGCGCAACACTTTGTAATTCCACTTTATCTCTTTTTTATGAGTTATAAAATCACACTTAATCAGCGCGAGTCAGTCTGTTCCTTATTTCTGATACGTGTCCACAATACATCTGTTGACTTCATACTCCATTTTTATTGGAGCTCCGTGAATTTACAATGAGTGATTTGCAAAAAAAATAAATGGCGCAACTCAAATAATCAACACTGTTCCAATTACTTTTCCATCTTCGTCAAACACAACAACCCACCACCGGCCCAGTTCGTTCATCGATTAGCAAACCAAGAAATACTGGTTTTCCTATAAAAGATAATATCCACAAAATGATTCAATACATTCATCCGTCCATCTGGAGGCTCACGAGGCTTTGGAGTCAATCCAGTCACAGAATAGTTTATGGTCACCAGTGAAGCTCAAAAGGTTTTCATAATGTGGGAGGAAACTGGAATTTCTACAGGAAACCCACATTATGCACAGGGAGAAGATGTAAACCCCTGAATGTCCCAAAGCTTAAATATGTTTACTGTTTTCAGCAAAACCAGAGTTTTTATGCACTTTTCACCGGCGTTAAAAAGAAACAACTCTTCGTTATCCGTTACCGTATTTGATTATTTTCATTTACAGACCAAATGACATTGTATATTTAAACTATAAAGCAAGGCCACATTTGGGAGTGTACTGTCAGCATCGGGATGGATCCAGTCCTCTCTTCCAGAGTTATTTACCCAGATGATTTTGTGTGACAAGGCAGTTCAAATATTTTTACCATCAGGTGATTCATGATTTGTGTATTTTCAGTGGCTGAAGTCTTCAGTGACCTACATAGAAGATCCATCCTTTAAACCCATCAGCTGTAATGTTATCGGCAAATGCAGCTTTAAAACTTATTTACACTGATGTGGCAACCTGATAAACTCTGAACCAGTAAATACTGTGATTAATGAACTTATATGAGTAAGACATGAATGTATATAATGACTGATTCCGGCACAATCTAAGTGTTCACACTGTTCAAACTCCAAAACAATCCTATAATGGTCATTTTTTCCCCCCATTTATTTTCTCTGTACGTGGGACTTGTGAATTAAATCATCCCTTCACAGTTAATCCTCTTATGATGTCTCAGAAGAGGCCAGGAGGCCATCAAACATGTGGCTTTGCGATCACATTCAGTCCAAGTAGGACTTCCAGTTTCTCTCTCGCCTCTGTGCTGGCCAAGTCTCTCTGTCACAGAAACAAATCTCAGCGCTTCACATGTCCAGAAATCTCTTAACCTTGAACAACAGTCTGAAGTAGGAGGAGATGAGTCAGTCTCTTATCCTGTATGACCTCACATTTCACAGAGCAGAACAGTGTCTGTTAAGATTTTCACTTCACGCGTCGACTTACGGTAAATCACAGGGCTGCACCGTTAAACTCAGGAAGTGATAAAATGACAGAATTGGACATGAATGGAAAACATTTAGGCTTTTCTCCTGGATAAGAAAATAACAAAACCTCCACCCTGAAGATTTATTGTAAATTTGGGAGTCATTTACTTTAATTGAAGCTGATAGTGATGTGATACAAGAAGAACAAGAAAAATAAAAGCCTGCTCCATTTTTTTAAGAAATAATGGCAGACATTCAATCTTAAGAAATCTAATGGTCTTTACCTCAGTCCCCGGGGAACGTATGACTTTATTAGTCATATTGAACAGGGACCCACAGTGATTCGTCCTTCAGCTGCTGCGAGATCAACAATGAAACATTCATTCAACCGACCCGCAGACAAGAAAGACCTTTTAGACGATGAAATGCAGCTCAGTGGCTTCAGAGACGATTGATGAAACATTAAAAGGAAAAGCAATTACAAGCATACACCCCTGCACATATACTGTATACGTGCGAGTAGAAATGCATACACACATACCAAACAGCCATATAACACATAAGTATTTAGAGTAATAAACTAATTGAAATTACGGTGGGAAGCCAAAAGCGCTAAATACAATAAGCTATCGAAAGGTATGTAAAACGGCATTCATGAAAACTACTAAAATCAAACAAATGAAAGGGAGAGTCAAAAATGCATTTAGATATCGTATGCATAAAACATGTAAATGTATCTAAATCTAAATTTGAGTTTATGAAAACCCATTTAAAAGAGCAAAACCGTAGATTGAAATGTGCTATAACTGTTGATTGAAATGTGTGATTAAACCAGAGTTAAATGTCAATGAAAAAGAAAAAGTAAAAACATTTATAAAATGAGGAAACAATATATAAACAGACAAACCTTTCAGGGAAAAACTTTGAGGTGATAAATTACAGTGTGCTGCATTTTTATCAACCTTATGTGAAGTGTAAAAATCTGTTTTTTTAATTGATTTTACATTTTATATTCATGTACTTTGTATGTGCTTGCCCTTCCTTGTTTTGTTATAGTTGTTTGTTAAGCTATAAATAATGTTTGAATGATTAATTGATGTACAAAAGGCTTCTTCTGGATTAATGTGATTCATTCTGAAAGAATATACTTTATTAGTCCCAAAGGGAAAGCTTTACAGCGCTGCTCCACACAGAATGATGGATAAACGTGTGCAATCCGGAAAGAATGGAGAGCGTGTCCTGAGACTGAATGGACAGCTTTGTTTCCCCTTCATACCTTCAAAAAAAAAGAATGACAGTTACTTGTCCCAGGCGAACAATCTGTTGGACTCACTTTGGTAGGTATCGCTGTGTCCATTAAATTACACTAGTATTCAGTATTCCTCTGTCATCTGCCTGTTTACTCGTCACAGTAATATGATCATTTCTCTTCAACGTTTTATTAAAGTTGTAAAAAGCTCAAGAGGGGATGTTGCCAGCTATCATCATGTTTACTCATGCGGTTGTGTCTGACCGGATCATTCTGAGCTCTCCAGTGTCTTCACTCTGGTTTTTCCATCTGCTCCTCCAGAGTCAGACTGTGGGTGTCGAGCCGTTTAAAGGGAGGATTGAAAGGTGAACATGTCAAGTAGGGAAAGTGCAATGCAGCTTTTATACAGTTACAAATGTTTTTGCCATTAATGATGGTTGCGCTGTTTCACAATATCTGCTTTTCCTTTGTTTTTTACATTAAGAGGATGACTGCGTCACACATATCCACATAGACAGAATAAATCAATACATTTAACTCCAATCAATCATTGTGATCACACGTGCGTGATACAGGTGGTTTCAATCATAGTGCAGACGTGTGTGTGGCTCTATTGCTCAGCCATCTCTAACTCTCTTTATAGATGGGCGTGTGTGTGTGTGCGTGTGTGTGTGCGTGCGTGCGTGCGTGCGTGTGTGCGTGCGTGCGTGCGTGCGTGTGTGCGTGTGTGTGTGTGTGTGTGACAGAGAAAAAGCTTCTGTTTGGGGAAGCAGAAGAAGAAAAAGCCATCCAAGCTGTAACTTAGAGGTTAAGACTGTTAATTGTGGCTGTTTCGCGTCTCTGGACTTCCACCTCTAGGGGTCAGTAGAGCAGCATGATGCACAACCTTAAACTATACTGAGAGAAACAGGGAAGGAACAGTCGGTCTGAGTGACTTAGGTTAGTGAAATGCACTTCCATCCATCAATCCATCCATCCATCCATCCATCCATCCATCCATCCATCCATCCATCCATCCATCCATCCATCCATCCACACTAACACATGTTTGCAGATCTCTGCTTTACAGATGACTGCTCTACACCAGAAAGGACTGATAAACACAAGCAGCACATACAAATCCCGATCACCAACATTAAACGTGGAGAACAACACATTTTTAGAGTTTTAGTCTTTCACTCCAGATGAAGGTTACATAACTCAAACTAGTTCAAACAATTAGAACTCTACGGCATCATTCTTTATGACGATGTGTATTCAGTATTCTGACGCCAATAATGAGAACAGAAATTATATCTAATTGGTGTGAAAGTGGATTTGTAAATTTGCCACTCACTCCACAACTCTAGAGACTGAAGAGAAGTTGCATGGCTTGTCTGGCCCTGTTAATCCAGCATGGCTCTTGGGTGGGTTCTGAAGAATGAAACCAGTAATGCAACGGTGTGAGTGTGTTGAATACGACAGTTGTGTAGTCTATCAGTCAATCTATTTCCAGGAAAATAATGCAGCATGTCACAGTGCTCTATTCAGATGAAACTTGAATAAACATGTGAGACTACAGTATTTAAAGAGCCTCCATGCGTTTTCTGAATGATAAATGCACAAATGAGCAGCAACTGCATAATGCTCATAATATTATACAGACAAAAAACAGAATCTTAAGAACCAAATAATACCACATATTCAAATGGCAAAGGGTGTGCAACCTGGTACCACCACGGTGCAACTATTGTTGCAGCTGGTGAAAATATTGTATAAATGTAAAAACATTGCTTGTGATGTTCTCGTTTACTGGAAGATACAAGGTAATCATTCTTTTTCCTCCTATTCGTTCAGACATCATTTAGAAACAAAGGAAGCACGCTATATTGATCCTTTTTGGAAAATAATTTCACTGCAGTTGACCCATTCAATACATAATTAACCTTAACTACACAAACTCACTTCTCTAACCTCTAGGCCACCACCGCCATGTTCCATTAGCCATGTTGAAAAGCCGTAGAAGTTTGAATAATTAATGGAAAATCAGTTGGTGTTATTCTTTAAATTCATTGGGTTTTGCATTTGTTGAACAAAGCAGCACTGTGGTGCAGTGGTTAACACTCAGTGAAAACATTCCAGGTTCGAGTTCATTCTCAAAGGCAGTTTTGTGTTGTGTTTTCTCCCTGTGTGGGTTTTCAGCAAGGTACAGTCCATAGATTTGCATTTGAGTGGAATTAGTGACTCCAAAAGTATGAACGAGTGTGAATGACTGTGTTGTTTTTTTTGCCCTGTGATAGACTGGTGACCTCTTAAGGGTGTCTTCACCTAAAGTCCAGCATCCTTAAACTGAATAAACAAAACTGGAGGATGGACAAAAATACTTACACTTATACTTATGAAAGAGCACCATCTGCTGGACGGGAAGGGTCAGTTACTGTACTCGGGCTGATTTCAGAGGAGGATTCCTCCAGTTCACTTCTGCGTGTATTTCACTCAAAATACACAATAAAGCACCAGAAGCACTTCTACTGAAATTAATGCATTTTTTTTTATTTGATTATGTTCCTTTACGGACGTAATCTTCTTTGTGAAATATTGCATCAATACTTTGATATTCAGTTGTTTCATGGACTCATTTGTTTGTTGATTTATAGACAAGAATATTAAAATTTTTAACAAATAGTCAGAAGCCCATATTTTGATATGGTATAGAGAACAAATAGTGTTGTTGTTTTGTACGTACAAGTGCAGGAAACACGCTAAAACCTCAGACTTTATACTTCACTCATTAAATCACAAGTACTGACATACACTTAAACTTATTCGTTGTGTTGTTGCTGGACATGCTTGGTCATCATTACCGCAGCTCTAACATTTAATAACTGATCAAACCTATTCTGACAGCGTAAACTGTAATTAAAGAGCTTCCAGCTGTGGATCAGACATGCACAATGTTCAGGAGGAATTTGTTGGTATTCTACTTTCAGGTCTGAGCTCCAGCTCTAACATAGTGTGCTGTGTTCTTCTTCTAAGTGCTGGATTGGTTGCTCCCAACAAAAGCACATTTCCTCAAACAGTTCATTGTGCTGTCCAACTGGATCACCCAACTTCTTTTGCTTCTTGCTTTGCTATTGTTTGTTCTCTTTAGAGAAGAGGGTAACATATAGCCCAGTTGTGGGCCAGACCTATAGAATGACACAAAATAAAAACAACTCCAATTGTTTTCCCTTTGTTTTACCGCAAAGAAGCACAAGTACATTTAGAAAATTCTATCTAATATCTATTCGGAAAATCCCCCCCCCCCCCCCCCCCCCCCCAAAAAAAAGTTTAAAAGTAAAATGAAAAACAAGGACTTTATTAAGATTAGACAAGACTACCACAAATCTCCAAGCGAAGCTAAAAGACGAAAGTGGAGAAAAATTGAGTGAAAATTAAGAAGGTGCCACCTCCTGATCTCCACGCCTCTTCCTATTACCTCCAGATTGTCGATTGTTTGCAGGCTGCAAACCTGTGAAAGGGCAGGAAGAGGGAGGAGGGGAGAGGGAGGAGGGGAGAGGGAGGAGGGGAGAGGGAGGAGAAAGCAGCAACCAACACAAAGGTACGCCAAGCGCAGGCACCAACACCAGACCACATGTCACACCCCCCACCCACCCACCCTGAGAGTTTTTAATAACAGGTCTACAGATTATTCACAACTCATTGATCAAGTTGGCATGGCAACATGTTGACCAGAACATTGTCTTTTTCTTTTATATGCCTAACAGCTATATCAAATGTCTGCAGAAGGAGCGCCCGGGGCATAAGCCTTTGATTAGTGTTTTTCGTTTGATTAACAGGAGAGGATTATGGTGGGTGTACACAACTGTAGTGCACTTCAAATGTTTAAGTACCCACATAAGGGCAAGGTCTAACGTTTTAGTGGTTGATGACACATATTGAGGGTTAATATTTGAAAGTGGATCATCCACACCATCAAAGGACAGCACCCGCCCCCGCGTCACTTATGCCGCAAGTATCAGGGCATTAGTCCGCACCATTACATTTTTTTTTGGGGGGGGGGCTAGAAAAACCCGTGAGAGGAGCCGCAACAGCTGAAAAGCTTTCACTGAAGCTTCACCTGCCATCCCCAGAAAATGGCGCCGCTCACATCAAGAAGCAAGGAATAGAAATGACAGAATAGTTTCCACCTTAACATTCACGGGCTTTACTTGTCCACATCCCATAACCTTACGCAGATGGGTCACCGTAATTTAGCCAAATGCACGTTTTGCAAGATTAAGTGTAAGATGAGCACCACTCAACCTTTCAAAAACAGCATCAAATTGTCCAATTTGCTCAACCTATGGGTTTGGATTAAAAAAAATGTATCATCCAAATATACTCCACAGCCAGGTACATGAGACAGAAACCGGGATAAAGGTTGGAAAGTAGCAACAGAATTGTGCATGCCCAATGGCGTGACCGTATCATGTCAACACAGTGGGAAGAGGATAACAATCAGGCTGAGTAACCCCATTGACTTTGTGAAAATCATTGCAGAAGCGATCACAACCATCAGATCACCTGTCAGGGGGCGCAGAGAACGCCAACGGGCGACAACTGAGTTCTGCAATGGCGGTTTCAAACGCAAACAAAGACATTTATCGGGATTCACTCTTTACGGACAGAGTTTTATTGACGAAAAATCCCCCGCATTGCTTTTGAGTTGAAGCCCATGGGTACGAGTTGGCACATCTGAAAAGAGAGACAGGTGAGATTTTATCAAATCATCCTCCCATTGTGCGTCAATCAAATGGGCTTCAGTGGGATCAGCACTGGACAGCAACGCCTCACCTTTTGTCTCATCAACAGACTCGGCACCGCACGGCAACAATACAGCTTGGCTCTCTTCTTTAACGGGAGGAAGAGCGACAGATCCGCTCTCCGGGTATGGTCTCAGCATGTTAGCGTGACAAAACCCCCTAGAAATATAACTATGTTGTCACGATCATTGATTTCTCTTTGACAACATAAGGACCACTGCAGAGCTGAACCAGAAATGTATAGGAAGAATAAATGTAGTTTGTCAGCCATTTTAAATCTTCTGCTTTGTTAAGTAATTTCTTAATCTTTGTTTGCACGTACACATACACACTTAGCCCACAGTCGTTTAGCAGAACCTCGCACTGTGCTACACCAAATCTGCTGTACTGAAGCCCAGAGAGCCCCGAGTGACCTCAAGAGCTGCAATAGCAAAGGAGATGAACCCCTTCATCTCAGTCTTTGTCAAACTCTAAACGATAATTTCTCAACATGGATTTCAATGTTTGGTGAAAGTGTTCAATTGCGCCTTGGCTCTCTGGATAACATCCACTAGAGCATCAGTGAGTGAGGTTACCTGAGCAAAACTCTTTGACATACTGGACCTTTGGTCATTTAGTATCACTTTTGGCAAGCTGTTGTCACAACCACAGGGGCGGTAATCTTTTGCATGGGATTGGCCTCTGGAGTGCACAACACATGACTATCAATGGAAACCTATTGTCAATCCATGATCTATGATCGTCCTCTCAAACGTTTCACCAACAACAGGAACAGGATGGAGTGGATTCAGAGAAATGTACTGATTAGGTTTACGAGGTTTACCAGGAACCTGACAAACAGGACACATTCTGTAGTGCTCGCACACATACTGTTTTAATCCTGGCGAAAATGTGGATACATTCACGGGATTACAACTTCCCCTGAAGCATGAGGCTAAGGGTTCACTTATGCACAAGTGTCCCATTTTTCAACCAGAAGATATTTTCTCAATTTCTTCATCAAAAATCAAAGTATCAAAAAGAGAAGCAAGAAATTGATCACATTCTTTTCCTTCAATGATATTTTCCCGCTTCCCAGCTGCAGGGAAAACGTTCTGCACAAGAAATTATGGTAGGAGTCAATACTCCTGGGTGGGTGGAAAAATTGAGTGTGGCTGTCAGCTAGACCCAATTTCAGCTGCCTCACTGTCTTCCTCAGAGGACCGAATCTGGCTTTGCTTCTTCATTGCAGGTGTGACACTAACTGCAGAAAACACCCAGAGATATCTCTGCTGTAAATCATCACAATGGTTTGAAAGGGGCACAACGGTCAACACCTTAACCCCAACCAAATCATTAACTAAAAGTCTTTCATAAGGAAAGGAGAGAGCTCCCGGTGGGGTTCAGCATTTAACAGATATGCTGTGAAGGGAGATTTACTCTTTTTGTTGAGGACAAAACAATTGTCACTGGTAGGTAACTGGTCTGTCCTTCACACCATCACCCTTTTTGTCATTCTTTACCTTAATATGTGTCCTCCCTGACACTGGAACAACAGAAGCCTCGGTCACGGGGGAACAGAAGGTAGCAGGGCCCAGTTAGAGCCGGGAAGATGGAAGGCCCCAGCGGACAAGGGGTTCGACAGATGAAAAGGGCAGTTGCGCAGCAACAAGTGACATACTGTCCAGCGAGGCATCCACTGGAGCCTAAAGCGTGGCGGAAATGTAACCGCTGGTCAAGGTAAAGCCTGGGTTGTCGGTTTAGCCCATGAGAACGGTGAGTGTTCAGGCTCCAGGCTCCAGGAACAAGCTGCAGTACCCGCACCTGCCACAGCTACCTGAAACATATCTTTATGAGTGAGAACATTCATCGGCTAAGGCAGCGGCCTTGAGCACCATAGAAACTTTCTGCTAATTATTTTAAGTAGTGATCTTATCAGCCGGACTATTTCTAAATCTCTCTAACAATACTACATCTCCCAGTTTAGACTTTTACCAGTGATCAAACAACACTTCCTTCTCACATCCAAATTCAACACATGCTACACGGTCAGGTTTTCTAAACTTGTAAACTTTCATTTGACATGGCTTCAGGGTATGAGCTTATAAGCTTTTAGCATAGAAACTTTAATATTTTCATGATCTAGCGTGGTCAAGGCAGCATTCTGGATTTTACCTGTAGAAACCGTAACAAAATGGGCAGAAAAAAACCTTGACAACCAAACTGAGGCACAATAAGATAATCAAATAGTCTACAAAACAACATTTACAAGGAAGAAAAAAAAGTGGTTGGCCACATACTGTATGTGTCCCGTCTCATAAATGCAAGGAGGCACAGCTCAATTGAGTCAACAACATATGAAGGAAAAGGGATGTCATAAGTACAAGTTGCTTCATCATCACACAGGGTTTTGTTAAAGAAAAGACAGTGTATGCATGAACAACATACGGTTCTTACCACAGATAAGTAGGTCCACAGTTTCTCTCGTTATATTTATATCTCACAATATACTTATTGATTAACTACCTCCCTCTTCCATATAAATAATTAGGAAATAATTTACACTTTGATGCGCCTAAAGAGTGCCAATGTCCTTTTTTTTAAATTCAAATCTGCAGAAAAATCTGGAATCCTCTCTATCAACAGTGTTTCTCAGATTAAAGCTTTTTAAAAAAACACGATTTCTGCTGTCTTCAGCGTTCACGTTTTTCACAAATTCTCCCTCACAAAATGCTTGATGCTACATGCTAGCCACACAGAAGCTATTTCGTGCCCAATATTCTAACTAAAACAGGTCAAGCCCCAGTGAATAAACCAGAAGCATCAGTTAAATCGGTTTAAACTGAAAGTTTAATGCAAGATCACACTCCGTGCTGGAATTGACTCTCTGGCAGGTTGCCCACGGGCCATGTGTGTTTGAAACCCCTGCCTTAGAGGATTTGTATTCATTATCATAATCTCTGGCTTTAGTTTGAGTGAAATCGAGGAAAAATTGTACCTTTAAGTATTTTCATCATGTTGCCTTAATGTTTAAACGCCCGCCAACAATGACTTCCCCATCAACATTGTCGGCGGTCCTTTCTGATTGATTTTACGAGCAAACGTGTCAAGACGAGACGATAAACGTGAGAAACAAAAGCTGTTACACATTCACACGCCGACATCGTCATGCTGACTTCAGTTGGACGTAAACAGTACTTAAGTGCTTAAGTCCGACCTCCCAGGGCTCCTCGGTGTGGCTGCAGGCTTGTGTTTGAGTGGCTCACACATAATGAAAATGTTTATCACACTTAATGAATTGAAAATGTAAATGAAACTTTATAGGTTGTTACAGTTGGCTGAAAATGTTATCATCTTGAAAAGTACATGCTTGAGTTTTATAGCCATTGTGTTTTTAGACGTAGTACAAGCCCTTTGGGATTCTTGTGTCTGGTGATAACGTACATGTAATTCACGTGGAAATGGGGTGAGAGGCCAACATTCCTTATGACAGAAGGGTTACATAGGGAACCACTGATAAAGAGCTTATCCACTGCTGCTTCTTATACTTGGTCTCATGATCATGGGGCACGGAGTGGAAATAATAAACCTCAAGATTCTTACCGCTACTTTAGTCCCTGGATTATAATTCGGAAGAGCTAATAGTGGAGGAATGTGATTAAAACAGTACAAGAAAAAAATATTACATGTACACATTGACTTCACCCACAACTTCACAGAAGAATTCCATGCGATTTAGAAGTACACAGTACAGAAAACTCATCATCGCCGCAGTAAAGCACAGAAAAGCCGACATTTTTCCAAATAAAAAGTGTAAATGCTGTATCTGGAAATCCTTAAAAAATTTTAATTAATTAAGTAATAATTTATAGAAATGTGTTTAGTGCACAGACATGTGCATCTTGTTAATATTTTACAGGCTGCTGGTGGTATTCATCCTTCACAGATCTGATGAAAATGATGTCATCAAATGCATAATGATTTTCAGAGTCTTTATAGCAAATTGTGAGATTATCTGCTCGTTTGATCTTTTCATGGCAGATGCTGTTTGCATTTTATGAGCATAGAAGAACCCATTGGTAAAAAAAAAACTCAGGCGTGGCGTCAGGAAGTAACCTCTTATGCACCATTGTGAACTATTTGACATTGTGGTGACACACACAAAGCATCCAGGCAAGCTTTTAATTACAGCTGAACACGTTGTGCCTCTGTTCCTGGACTGCAGTGCGAAATCAAAAGCAGTCGGTGTATTGTGTTCGGTCACCCAGGAATACTGTGGAAAACACAATGCATGAGGAACTCACATGTATTCAGTGCTCTTTTAAGCTGCAGAGATGATACGATAAAGAGTCATTCTCAGATTTGTCAGCTTTTGTAGCTTTCATAATGTGGCAAGGACAGTGAAAGATATAGTCAGTGATTTTTTTTACATTTGTTTATCAGACCTGATAAATCTGAATCCACAGTATTTTTCCAATAGAGCCAGACTCTGAAAATGTGGTTTAGTGAACCAGGTCAGATGCAGTCAGTTAAAGTTCCTCCATCAGCTCCCCAAAGTGCTGTAATGTGGTTGCTCACCACAGTAATAGTGTTAATGCAGAAAAAACGATAACAATCATTTATTTCATTATATTATACACATTTATTTAAAGTAACATCAAATTCAGTTTCAGAGACACAACAAAAATAGATTAAAAAAAGTTAGTTGACAATGGCTGCATTAATAACTCAAAGATTGTAAGATATAAGTAGTAAGATGAGGAAAACATCTGGAGGATTGTATTTGGAACCTTCTTGATATAACATTAAAGTCCAGTGTTTTAGCCTGTCCAGTTATTGGATGGATGGATGGATGGATGGATGGATGGATGGATGGATGGATGGATGGATGGATGGATGGATGGATGGATGGATGGATGGATGGATGGATGGATGGATGGAATCAACAACCTTGACAGTATATAGTGGTTAATTAGAATTTTGCCCACATAGTTGTATATCACTCCCTCTCACTGTGAGAACATCCCTGGTTTGAATCCCGGCTCAGCGTCTGTCTGTTCAGAGTTTCCATGTTCACTCTGTGCTTATGTGGGTTTCCGGTGGGTAGACTGGCTTCCTAGGACCTTTTGGAAATATATGTATGCTGATGTGAGCAAAATCTACTTTTTTTTTTTTTTTTTTTGCTGAGATGGGATAATCTCATCATTTTAATTTCACTTGACATTAGCCAGCTGGAGTTTGCCATCAAATGCATGATGCGTCATAAGAATCTTTCTTCCAGTCATCGCAGCCTAAATTGAGTGGTTTGAGATGTTTCTCATCGTGCAACTCTAATACTTTGTCCCAGCAGGGGCTCGGCAAATCAAAAAAGTTACAAAGTTTGCTTCTCATATTTATCATTGATATGGGAGTTCAGGGCTGAGCTCTTTAAATATAAAAATTTTAATTTCCCCCTTTAGATGTGCTGATGTCAAGAAGGTGCATGCATAAACCAAAGCTATATTGCTTCTCTGTCTACGCACACACACACACACACACACACACACACACACACACACACACACACACACACACACACACACACACACACACACACACACACACACACACACACACACACACACACACACACACACACACAGTTATGCATGTATGCACATGTATGCATGAGTGTGGGATTACTTTGGGATTACCCCCGGTAAGCACACACTTTACTGTATGAACACACACACACACACACACTGCAGAGCTGAAGACTGCTTTTGAATCTATTGGCAATTTCATATCTGGCTGACACACACACACACACACACACACACACACACACACACACACACACACACACACACACACACACACACACACACACACACACACACGCAGCAGGGTGTTGGGCAGCCACATGGCTTATTGCTGCACAGCATGGCTCTATGGAGATGAAGACAACATCCTCACCCACGCATCCTCCGACACCCATCTTCCCCACTGACAAGATGCAAAGAGTGGGGAGGACTCCATGAAAGATTTACCAGTAAACTGAGGTGGTCTCTCTTAGAAGCTGAGTGGAGGCCAGTGGTTAGAGGGGGAAAGGAGGCAGGGGAACTCCGTGGAGAATCCCTGAGTGTCTGAAGTGTGATTTTGTATTCAGAGAAGATATTTGGTATTCTGCTGCTCAGCACTGAGCAGTCTCACTGAGGTTTTCACCCTCTGTCACGCCCTGGATCCTGCAGATTGCGTCTCAATACAGTTTGACGGCTAATGGAAGGAGACACTTGCCGACTCCCCAACAGCAACCAATTACAAATTCCAACTTGACTGAGAGAAAGATTTAAAAGTCCGTTACACGGACGTCAACTCAAAGTCACATGGAGGCATGTGGATCAGGTTTCTGAAATGAAGCTTGCAGTGGAATATAACTACTGTACAACACATAATGTAAACTTAGCAGCTTACAATGTTTTGAATTAAAATAACCCCAGGCAAGCTTTCACTCCGACCTGAGATTCAGTCTCTATCACGGATTGTTTCTCTAAAACAGTAATGACTTCAACTTGCTGTGTACATTGAACCCCCTTCTAATTTAAGATTGGGATTCTGGCTGGAGTGTTGTATTTTTAACTTTCTTCGTCTAATCAGTTATTCAATAGATGAGGTTAGAGCAACCAGCACCAAAGTTAATCTTTTTGCATTCACCTTTGTCAACTACTAGTCTGAGATGACATAAGAAGTTTCTCCTCACTATTGTATGTGTCATTAACAAGAAATTAAAAATGACAAAACACTTGCATTTCAGTAACCAAGTAGTAATTAATGGGACTATTTTTTGCCCCATATAAAATCAGTAGTCATCAAATACATAGTGAACCCAAAAGAAGAATGACACAAAGTATACATCAAGGCTGGAGGATCCAAAAAGGGTCCGACAGAAGAGAGTCCAAAAACAATCAAACATCCAATCACTAGGATACAAACACAGAGAATGGCTGGACGTCTGAGTGCTGCACAGACGAGACGACCTGGCAAAAGGGAAGGAGGTTTTTATACTCAGGGGAAGGAGGAAGACACAGGTGAACCACATGAGGGTAATTAGACACAAGGAGGAGAGGTAATTGGGAATATCAGGGGAGACACACAACAGCAGCAGGCATACAAACACACTTCACAAGCAGATGAGATGGAAAAAATGACAAATCAGACTTCATTGAGGGATCAGACAGGACAGAGAGAGACATGAAATTTTGAGTAGGCTATGCCTACAATTTGAATTAATGTTAAAACGATTTGATCTGCATTTTTTTTTAGCCAAGAATTAATTATTGGAATTCAGACAATTTCTGATTTATTTATATCTTCATTTAATAATGTGTATTTCTGTACACCTTACTGTTTTCCCAAGAGCCGTGCTTCAAAACTACATAGTTTGTCAATCAGAAAAATGTTATGAACTGACTGCAATTAATGTCGCTATTAAATGCATTTAAATGAAATTGTATTTTTTTTATCAAATATTTTTTTGTACTCGTAGTAGTAGTAGTAGTATTTCAGAACAGTTTTTCCCCCCAACACATTTCTTTCATTCTCTGCTCATGAGCAGAATCACATCCCGTAATTAGATGAAACAGAATACTCCTGGAGGACCCTGTAAAAACGTGAACGCATCATGACTCGTGTTGCTCATGAGCCACTCTTGTACCAGGAAACTCGAAATCTGATCGGGCTCTGCCACCAATCATAAAATTAGCTTGGGCTGCATTGCGACCATAGTTATTCAGATGCCCCACATAACATTTCGCTGTGGCCACAGCGGGAACACCGAGAGACATAGTGTCCAGGTCTGACAGTGGTCCAGCGCGCGCTCCAGTGAGGGCGTGCAGAGTTTGTTCATTGGCTGCAGGGATCCAGAGCCCCCTTTTCACAGTGACACCATCAAGAACAGGCTTATTTTCCCTCCTCACGTTGTAAATGTGAACGCATGAACCACTGCCGGTGCGTGAGCCTCAATATTTGTACATCAGCTGTTGCGTCGCGCAGCAAAGTTTGCATCCCGTGTAAGCCCGCGATTAGGAGGCACCTGAGGAATTTGCGTCGCGGGCCAAGGTGGGAAGGTTCTGCCTCGTGAGCTCCCCGTGAAGTGTGTGTTCGTGTGTGTGTGTGGGGGTGTGTGCGTGTGTGTGTGTGTGTGTGCGCGCGCGCGCTCCACTCTCATGTCACTGACACCTCAATTAATTCTCCACGAGACAGACATGCATTACGGAGCGCGCACGAGCAGCAACGAAACGCTCCCAATATGCACGCAGATAACCATCAAATGACAGCAGGCAGCCGCTGCGGGGTTTAAGCTCGCCCGGATCTTTCTATCCACTTGGAGCTCTTCAGCTCGGGACGCGCACCGGACCGACCGACCGACTGACTTGACTTGTTTAACGCGCGCAACTTGGACTCCTGCGTTTGCACCGTGCAGCCGTTGACGCTCTTTGCAAAAATGAGGCTGGGAAGCATCGTTTTACTCGTGGCTCTTTGCTCTTTGACTGCTTATTATATCTACGAGCCCATCCCGGAGGAGATAGAGGAGAGATGGAAACTCATGTTGACCAACTCTTTCTTCAGGAGTCTGAGCCACCTGGTAAGTTTCTCCGCGAATAGAATGCAGGGGCAAACATTTGCACACGCCGATCATTGGCTCATATCTTAGAATAAAATACACAGAATTGATTTTACTTTATTCATTCGGGTGCGGGGTTAGGTGGCAGGACACACGTTCATTGTTTTGTTTTTGCTGATGTAGATACACATGCTGGTTACACCAGATTATGTCAGATGATAATCCATGCGTTGTATAGTCCTGCTCACCTGGTCTAATAATAGACCCTATTAAGGAAACTGGCCTCTGTTTATGGCCGTTAGGCGCCCGTGGTTTACTGCAGCCTCTGTGCATCAGTGATTTCGTGCTTGTTTTCAGGCTCATCCAGTATTTACTGTCTCCTGTTGATTGGTGCTTTCTACCTTACTCAAATACATGGCAAGCACTCCCAATAAATTGATAAAGAGTTGTATTTCTAATATCATCTTTAGTGTGTTATGTGAATCTACAAATATCATATCCAACAACTCATGCCAACTCAGAAAAAGTGCAAGTTCAGTCTCCTGCCTCTTAGGTTTCATGATCAATCCTATTTGTGTTGCGGGGATGGCAGTGGTATGCCCGAAGATTTTTTTTTTCTTTATTGAAAATAATATTACTGTATAGGGTGTAACACTGGCTTTTGAACTTGCTTTTCTTTTTTTTTTTTAAGTTATGCAGCAAAATCTGTGTACACACTGAACAAATAAATATTAGTGCATGTTTCTAGATTGTATCGGCTTCTCCTTTTTTTAAGCCACGCTTTCAGAATGTTTGAACTTCCCTGTTTTTGCTCAGTGATTCTGATGATAAAGGAGCATTTTTGCTATTTCCATGTGGTCACAATGAGAAAGTATCAGCTGATCAGCCTCATGCCAGCCACTGACTGCCTGCCTCAGCACACACAGTGGATTATCAGCCTGGCTGTAGTATATTATTAAGTTGAAACTCCAAAGTGGGACTGGTAATAAATCACAAGGCAATATTTGAGTCCCTTACAAGACCACAAAGTTATACATCTGAAGGGCCTTTAAATCTACCAATCATTCAGGTCAGTTAGGGTGATGTGGTTTGCAGTAGATTTTATTGTGCGTCGAGCGATTCTCCTCTCTGATGTAGCTGTTTGTACACCTTATGACATCTGTCCTTTCCCATTTCCAGGCTGACTTCAGCGAGCTACTGGGGCTGAAGGACTACATGGGGGTTATGTACATCATTACGCTGCTAGAAAAAGTAGCTCCTGTGTCTGACGAGCACGTCAAGGTGACAGAGGAAAAGTTGGATGGAGTGGAGGTGGTGCTGTACCAGCCTCAGCACCAGGGCAGCGACATCAATCTCAGGAGAGCTGTCATATACCTGCACGGTGGAGGATGGTGTCTGGGGAGTTCCCGTAAGTTGATGGGTCGGCTTGCCTCCGTCTTTATCGCTCTGAATTACGACTCTGACTTTTAAAGGTGGATAGAAAGATGAATGAATTTTTAATATATATTCCTGTCGGAGCAATCAGGAACTCGCTCTGAAAATGCATTACTTTATTAATGTGACATATCGCGCTGCAACTTCATATCAACTCCCATTGACAGCAGTTATGACAGGGTCGTACATAGAGGCTAACCCCTGAAACTAAACATGCACGGCTTCCATAGTTTCCTGAGCAAATAATGCGCCGTCTGCTGCAGCGGCGGGAATCCCAGAGGGTGGTAACCCCCTCTAATCCGAAACGTAAAAACATGACACGGAGTTTGACGTGCCTCATACTGTTCTTACAATCTGTTGAACGGCTGCAGCAATTACGGTACAACAGATCTCCCCAGGCAGTACCGCTGTGGTGTTACCTTAAATAAAAGACGATGAGCGATCGTCAGGAATGGTTCTATGCGTCATTGTCATCAAATTGTTTTAAAATGTGTTTTCTAAACTGTTTCTTTCCTTTTCTCATTGCAGGGATGAGCCCATATGATCTCTTGGCCAGGAAGATTGTCACAGAGCTCGATGCAGTGGTTCTCTCTGTAGAGTAAGTAAATGCTTAATACACACACACACACACACACACACACACACACACACACACACACACACACACACACACACACACACGCGCCACCCTACCTCTTTCCCTCATCTATATCTCGGTCTCAGATTTCTACCTCTCACATGTGCCTGTCTTCTCTCATTAGTCACAGGCTAGATTGAAGAGATGATGCAGTAGAGTGAAGCTCACTGCTTTTCATTTGGGACTTGCCCGGCCTTTCCCTGTTGTTCTTTGGCACGTCCGGCTCCGGCACGGTCTCTGAGTACTGGAGCTTTGTTTCCATTGTGCTGCCTTTAACCCGTATTTCTCTGTACAGTTTTTTGTTTTTTTTTCCAGATTTGAAGCCGCACTGCTGGATTATTAAATCATTATATCATGTGTGTTGTTTGTGGCTGTTGATATACTGTGGGATTTGTAGGGTTTCACCCTTATCTAAATTTGTTGTAATTTTTTGCTAAGAATGTTTCTAAAAATTGAGACTAATCACAGGCTCAGGGTAGGGCATGTAACATTTTGAGTGTAGATTAAAACACTTTCAGAAGACACCTACAGGACATGGGTGAGTGCAGGGCAAATGTGGACTATCAAATGGAGTCACAAAGCAGTTTTTCTTTTTTCTTTTTTTGGGGCGGATGCAACTTAAAAAGAGCTGTGAACATTGCAAAGTATCTAAATGATCTAATCTAATTAGATAGATTAATTATGTAATTAAATGTCCTCAGAGATGCTCTGACATTATCTGTGGTTTGATATTAAAAAAATAACATAGCAGTCCATCAGTATAATTTGATTTGATGATTACATTTGCAGCAGATCATTTTGAGTCATTTTTCATCCTTCAACTGTTTTTGATCCTGTTAAAAAAAAAAATGTTTCGGCCCTTTTTTGTCTTTGCAGAAACTGTAGTGACCGTCCTTGAACTGTGGTTTCCAATTTTGCTCATCACCTGACATCTTCTGGAAAATGCCGCCATCATATTTATTTTCCCGCGCTTAAAAGTCTGGATGTGCACCTGACATTCAAAGCCTGTGTTTATTTATGTTTTGGTGTTAATCTGCAGCCGCTCTGTTTTATCAGGTACCGTCTTGCCCCCGCCTATCACTTCCCCGTCCCTTATGAGGACGTGTATCGTGTGGTCAAACACTTCCTCCAGAAGGGGGTGCTGGCCCAGTTCTCTGTGGACCCTGAACGCATCGCCGTTTCTGGAGATAGTGCAGGAGGGAACCTGGCAGCAGCTGTGTCCCAGCAGGTAGTGGATCTAATTGCTTCTCGGTTCCTTTTTTGTGGGTATTAATTGAGACTTTGTGAACGCTTTACATGAGTAAAACTTAATCGGCCAGGATATAATAAAGAGTGCTGCATTAGACGGCACTGGAGGCCTCGTGTAATGAATTGCGCTCTTGTGTTTTATCACCTGCTGTGTACTTGGTCTTACTCATATTATCCAGTCGTTCCAAACACATAACAGAGCACCCAGGGCAAACAGTATACAGGGTGTTGTCGTTTTCAATGCTGCAAAATACTTGTCCATAACAGGTAAACATACTGTCCTGTAAATTTCTTATTTAGTAGCACACTGTATACATAGGGAATGACAGTATAGCTAGTTTTGAGCAATAGGCCCTGGCTGGAATGTTAAAATCAGTGGCTGTTCTAAATACTTGATGAGAAACAGTTTGACGAAGCCTCACCACCAATCAGTTGAGTTGACATAAACTTGGCTGAATCGGAGTAGGATTAATATTTATGTTGTTGTCATGTCACATGTATCATTAAGTATTCAAGTTGTTGCATTCCGGGGTCAAATACAGTGTGTTACAGTGTGGCCCGATGGTTGAGTGTTGGAAATGTAATAGTTAAACAAGCCATGGAGCAGTGATTTTCCAAATATGTAGATGGATTGGTTCATAAAAGCATAAATCAAAAATAATTCATGGATAAAAATCTTTCAACCCTGATATTTCAAGATTTACATTTCTATAACAAAGAGTTGTAGCAAGATTATAGACTATATCAGTGGGACATTTTAAGAGAGACGAGAAAAGTAGAGAAAAACTGTACAAACGGAGATCCTATAGAAATGTGTTATACATATTTATGAGCTATATGAGGGCATTTTTTTCCCCTGTAGTTTTAAAATTGCTTGACAGGAGATACTATACATTTTGATTAGGATTGTATATACTAACACGAATCACACACAAGTTATACTGCAATGCGCAGGGAGAACATAACACATACATTTAGTTCTTAGATAATA
Source organism: Lipophrys pholis (assembly GCF_963383615.2). NCBI lineage: Eukaryota > Metazoa > Chordata > Actinopteri > Blenniiformes > Blenniidae > Lipophrys > Lipophrys pholis. The sequence goes on along the minus strand of NC_137627.1, from coordinate 13,583,760 downwards.
AACCTGAGCAATATGAGGAGTTCTCATTTTGATCTTGTTGGAATTATATTTTGCATTTTTTTGCGATTCATTGTTCGTTGTCATCCACAACCTGTAGCAAACACTGCTTAAAGCACACACATAATGAAGGAATTCCTGGGAATCTGAATCCAAACTGAAGGATGTTATAACTCATGAACTGTGGGAAATCAGCCAGATAAAAGTCAATACTTTAAGTAACTTTAATATCAACACAAAGAGCTGCGAAGGACAATGCAGCTCTGCACCATCAAACCAGTTCTGTGAGCCGGGAGGACATATGGAGCACTGTTGAGGTTGAAGTCATGCGCTGCCGGTTTCCCAGACTACATAGTGCTAAAGCCATCGTGTGCCAGTACTGTGTGGGTGCTACACCAGGGTCTTCTTGAGCCCCACGCACTCACTCGTAAAAAAAAAAAAAAAATGGTCAAGCTGAGCTGCTTATTTTACAACATACGAGTACATAATGTCTTTAGAGTACAGGTACTTTCAAGCAGTCAAACACAACTCCAGAGGCACTGATACTCAGGGGATTGGATTACTGCTGGGTTTTATGCACGTTAGTGAAGAGAGCCAGAGGAGTTATGAAACATTAATGTTTTTAATCTTGTAAGCAAGCATGACTGGTACATTTGATTAAGCTTGGGGGGGGGGGGGGGGGGGGGGGGTGCTCACAGGGGAGAACAAAAGACAAAAAAAGCCAAGTTTGTTGTAAACAAAGATGAATCCATATGACAATGTTCATTTCCATCTATTGTGCTGTTTATCAATGCAAAATATTTGGGGTTTTAAAAAAATGTCCTTGCTGATGGCAAATTTAACTGAATGTTTTGAATAAATTACCTCCACATTTTATCTGATGGTTGGATTTTGTGTATCAAGTCTGCAGTTGAGGAGAAGTTTTGCAGGGCTTGGTGTTGATCTGATGAACTGATCCAGAGACACATGACAGACAATAACATTTTTCGATTTGTCTTCCCAGCTGTTGAAAGAGCCTGGACGGGACGTCCACTTAAAGGCCCAAGCACTCATTTACCCAGTACTACAGGCCCTGGACCTCAACACACCTTCCTATCAGCAGAATCAAGACATGCCTATCCTGCCCCGCACTCTCATGGTGCGCTTCTGGAGTGAGTACTTCACGAGTGACAAGGCCCTCTTCAGAGCCATGATGGCCAACGCTCACAACAACCCAGAGTCCTCCAGTCTGCTGAAGTTTGTCAACTGGAGCGCCTTCCTGCCTGAAACGTACCACAGAAAGTACAACTACAGCGCCCCAGCTGTATTGCAGGGAGGTGAAGGGGAGGCAGGAGCGGCAGACGGACCTTCTCAGTCCTTTGCCGACCCCAGGGCGTCACCCCTGCTGGTCCCGGACTCGGCCTTACGCTCTCTGCCCAAGGCCTACATTCTGACATGTGAGTATGACGTGCTGCGAGACGACGGGATCATGTATGTCACACGTCTTCGCGCGGCTGGCGTTGAGGTGACCCATGAACACTATGACACAGGATTTCACGGCGCGTTGATGTTCACCGTGTGGCCAACTGACTTTCTCATTGGACGCCAGGTGACATACAACTATATCAAATGGCTCAAGGAAAATTTGTGAAAAAAAACCCCAAAACTCTTTTTCCCTGATGATCAATGGCTATTCCAGTTTTTTTCCATTCAATGCACCCATGTTTGTTTGGGCGTGACCTTTCCCCATCTGGTGTTTAACAGTTTGTGATGTGTTTCTTTCCCTGCAACTACACTAATGTATGTAAATATATTGATAAATGTATAGGGCTTTTATTGCACTCATGCGTTTAGATGAAACTGGAGTTAACATCAGGCTGCGGACTGTCACCACGTTTGAATTTTTTTTTTTCCTGCTAAAAAGCCGGCCTGGTATGGTGATTTTCTTATTTTTCTTTTGCACCATATGAAACCGCTATCTGATCATGTGTCAGTGTTCTCATGATTGTTACTAATGGAGGCATGCAGTGGAAAAATCTGAGCAATCCCATTAGGGCTTTTTAAGGATCCAGGAACAATTTTGGTCAAGCAGGAGAAAATGTGGTCTTTGGTGTGTTTGGCCAAAGTTAACATTGATCACACTGAAACCCAAGTGTTGTTTTGATGTGCTTATAAAACCCTCACTCTGGTGTTATGTCATCAAAGATGGGAAAATGGGCATTAAGCACAGATATAATATTTTTCCCGGACAGAGCAACTCTTAGATTGTCTAACTCATAGATGCTTTCAAGTATAGTAAGTAGTCATCATCTGCTTGTTATTTTCCTTTGAAAATCCACATTCCACGTATAAAAAAATGACACCTTAAGCAAATGCCATGCTGTAACAAACACGATTTACATTACACACAGTCAGACATATTTTCCTTCACCGACATTCATCACTGTGCAAATGTTTTAGGCAGGTTTGATATAATGCTACTTATCTGTCACCCACCTATAAGACTTTGCTTGGATTAAAATCCGTTTTGCTCCAGAGGTAAAACAACTCCAAAGATACACCCTTCTATCCTTCCATCTACTAAACTGCTTTATGTCCATGCATGTTCTCATTTGTCAAGATAGGAGGCATCTGAAAGCAACTGAAACAAGTCCATTGGACTTGTTAAATGTTGAATGCGGAGTATGTTTAGCTTAGCTGGCCTGGTCAAGGCAACAGCATGAACTGATGAAGCCAGAACTGATCCAGAGGCAACACATCTTTCAAGACCTATAACCTAGTCTAATTGATCTGATTCCATTGCTTTGAGATACTGCTTTGTCTAACTTCAGGTCACGCAAGTCTGGGACTGATCCAAGCTGATTATTCTTGAAGGAAATTTAGACCATGAGCCAGTCTCCAGTCCACCCCAGGAAGAACATGCACGGGATAACCATACATACTCTAGAAGCTCTAAAATACTCTAGAAGCATATAACCAGTATTTATTAAGCCCTATCCCCACAGAGCCCTGGCCTTGATATATTTGAGTCTTTGTGGATTTACACAAAGCGACAGAAGCATCTGAATCAGAGCACATGCGCAAAAACCCAACCCAAAAAAACCCTGAAGATGTCAAGCAACCTCAAAGCGAGCTCATTAAAAGCTTGCTGGTAAACAGCTGATGCTGTCTTGAAGGCAAAGGGCGGTCACATCAACCGATTCCTCTCCTACTATTTCACTTTGCGATTTCTGATCAAGTCATGAAAATAATCTATTAACAGAGCCCTTTTTTGACATGGCTCCACCTGATTTCTCCATCCCCACATCAGCCAGAAATGTTTCTACAACGCTGTTTAAGTGTGATTATAATAATGAGAATAGTGGCTCATGAGGGACTGAGGGGAGCCTGTTAAAGGGCACTGTAATCTTTATTGGCCACGGCAAGTTTTAGGGGTTCTTACAGTAAAAGTTCTATGCGACTGCATGTCTTCCCGCGAGCATCACTTATACAGTGTTGAGTAAAGCAGCTTTACGTAAAATATCCCAGGAAATGTTTCCATTCGGGAATATAGTCAATGATTAAAATGTCATTATTGTGACCCACATTCTTGTTAACTATAGTAAGCTAGTGTGTCATTCATTGTACATTGAGCTTTGTGGAATGGATGGACAATAGGCTCGAACTCAAAGGCTGGTGGTGTTTGAATGCTGTTGAAGAAACTCTTTTTTTTTTTTTTTTTTTTAGTTGTTTAAATGAGTACAACTTGTGCTTTTCACTCAGCCTTTAGTCCTGCTCAAGTGTTCAGCTCCATCAATGACCTGCAGTGTTCCGTGGCATTTAACTTCCCTGAAGCTCCACAATCATGTGAGATGACTTTAAACTCCTGATATTCCTCTGTCTGTCGGTGACATCGCCCTCTGACTGTTCTACTCACAGGATGGTTGCTTAATGGAAAACATCTATGAAAAGTAGTCACTGTTGGTCTGAAACAGTTCCAAGTCTTTATTTACTGTCATTCGGTGCACTCTTTGCTTTTTTTGAAAAACGTTCTTATTTTTCCAAACAACGTATGTCAACTCGACACAATGTAAGTTTTATGTATTTTATTTTTAGCTCGCGTTCCAGAGATGCTTGGTTCCTTTGCTTAAACACTTACACATTCACAATTTGTCATATGAGCGTTTTTATTTTTTTTGGTCATAATATTCCTTCTTGAACAGTGTATGACTTACATCATTCTTAATTTTAATAACATCTGACATTAAAATGACTTGATCTTTCACCACTCATTACTTGTATTTTGTGTGCAAATACATATGAACGAGGAAGAAAACGCTGGCGCAAAATAGCTGCTGTAGATGTGGTCAAGACATGTTTGGACAATTGTATTCGTCAACAAGACTTTTTTTTCTTGAGTGTGATGAACCTGGCATCAAATGAGAATTGCAACAGGACAGGCATCTGGCATTAAACCTACTTACTATAGAGACCTTAACAAGTAGAAACTTTACATATGAATGTAGACAATACATGAAAATGTCAGTGAAAACATTTAATAGATTTGGGGTTATCCTCAATTCAAGGGACATGCTTCCCTTACTGGAAGCATAGCTTTGAGGCGTTCGGGGAGTCTCATCCATTTCTCTGGCGCAGGTCACTAAGGTAATCAAAAACATCTTGGTGGAATGGCCCCTGGAGTGGATGAGATTTGCCTGGGGTTGCTTAAAGCCCTGGATATTGAGGGGCTGCTCACAGCACTACATGGAGTGATTTCTGAGAAATCTTGGTAAGTAAGTTTTAAGACGAGAGTCTAACTAACGTTCCTTGTAGATAAAAAAAACATACTGCTTTGCGACTGAGCTTTTTGAGTAAAGGTAATACAGCCCACGTAACAAGGCTGAATTACAAACTAATGAAACTTTAAGTGTAATGACAGAAAAGCAATACAGAATAAATTCCAAAATAAAACCCGTCTAGAGCAGAGAACAACACCATTCTGCATCAGGATTTTCATCAGGTGTTGAACCAGCTAATTCAGCTTTAAAATGAAAACTGCAGCTTCCACATGAGGAAAAAGCACCTGTGCCATGAGAGTCAAATGCTGTTCTGTAAACAAACTAATGTTTATGTTACGGACTTTTAATATTACTGACATCTTTTATGTTGATGTCAGGACAGTGTTAAACCCACAACAGAAACAGCTCCACGGCTGTTTTATAGTTTTGACAAAGGTCACAGAGGAGTGACAACGCTTCCCTAAAAGTGCTTCCACTCACCTCTCTCTGGATGAAATATACATCTGATCGCTAAATAGCAATATGACTGAGAGACACAAGTTTATCTTTGCTGCAACAGTGTTCATCAGATTAAACAACAGTTGTTCATCAGATTAAACAACAGTTGTTCATTGTCAAATACAGAAAGATTAAATGTTAAATTGTTGCAAAAGAATACAAAGGGGTTTCTTTCTTTATGGAACTAAGGAATAGCTGTAAAAAACAAAACAAAAAGAAGATTTTGTAAAGATTCTGTGACCAAACATGGCCTTGTTTCTCCGTGACCTCAGTTGACTGAATTATAATAACAAAATAAAATGAGATTAAATGAATAATACCATATTACCTTTGAAACAACATATCACATTCAATGTGTAAAATTATACTTTGGACTTGTCCTTACATACCTCCTGGCCCATTTTGCTGGCTCTGCGTCAGTTTCACTCCTGTGGTTTTATATTAGGAAACCTGAGACTTGAAATACGCACGCACGCACGCACGCACGCACGCACGCACGCACGCACGCACGCACGCACCATGAACCAATACTGTTTCATCACTGCTTCTTGTCTTAACCCATTCCACGGATGATTCTCCAACTGAATAAAATAAAAGCAGCTCTCAATTAAAAACATCAATGATATAACACTTAAGAGACACATGAACAATTTGATTGAATGATTGAATGATCATGTATGACTCTCATATGCTTTCAAAAACCAGACCAAACATAACAGACACAGAGCTTTATGGAAAAAATGTGTAGTTGTCAAAAGAATGTGAAGCAGCTTAAGTGGGACAAAACCAGAACAACCATACAGAATAGATAGTATTAGCATTGTTCGACTTAATCCAATTTTTCATTACAGTGGTGGTTCTGTGGTATTTCTGTGTGTGTGTGTGTGTGTGTGTGTGTGTGTGTGTGTGTGTGTGTGTGTGTGTGTGTGTGTGTGTTGGAGGATGGGGGCACGACTGTAAGAAATGAATGGTGGGTAAAATTGAACACATGTTAATGACTGAATCACTGCCATGGTGAAGGACGCATCAAATTTCTGAAAACATATATGTATGTTTTGGATGTGAAGACACACACACGTGCACATCAGCGTCTGACTGCCATGAGAACAGTTGTGTTTTGTTTTTAATTGTCAGTGGATCCCAAGAGCAAACTAATAATTCTATCATGTCTATATACTACAACAGGTGGTGGGGGAGCATATTCTTTCCCTCGCTTTGAGAACTCCTGCTTTACAGAGAAAAACCTCAATGTGAAATGAAGGACATATCCAGTCTACTCATACACTTTTAAGGCTTTTAATTTAATATGTTTTCTTCTCTCACACAGTGTGGGCAATCTGATAACAGGACGGGGCCTGTGTCCTTTTGCCGTCATTGCATTCAAGATGAGTCAGTCTATTCCAAGAAAAAAAAAAAAAGAAGGGAATAAGATTTGTTTGGTTTCTTTACAGTCTTGTATCCAAATGTGAAAGGCCAGAGGATTAAGTATACATTTACACAATGTTGTGTAAAATGTTTAGAATTTCTAAGCTCTCTCACGCTGACATTTTTAAAGCCTAAATGTATTTTCCAGAAGTGCACATTCACACAAAGCGGATGGCATGCACAATATCCTGCACTGACAGTGATAAATTGCTTACCCATCGAGTAAATCCAAGCCCATTATTTGTCTTTTCTCTGTAACTCATTCACCCATATAACAGTCTTGGCTGGAGTCCTGATACTACTTGAGAAACACAAACCTTTTTCAAAAAAGCACTTCTCAAAATGAACATCAAAAAAAAAAAGGGGGGGGGGGAGAAAAAAGAAACTGCTGACGATCAGTTGAGAAGGTCAGGATGTATGGTGTGACACAACTCAGCAAGCTGGGTACACGTAAGCCCAGAAAAAACAAAGACAACAGAGAGCAAATCATGAGTCTGTTTGCCTTGACTGATGTTCAACAGAGATAAAGGCTCCTCTTGTAGTACGTGCGAAGAATAATAAACATACCTCTTTTCAGTGTTTGTTGAGGATATTGTATTTCAAAATGTGCAGATAGGAAAGATTTCTAGGTGCTGACTGGAGAGAGGCAAATAAGGTGCAAACAACCTGAGAAATATCCAGAAATTCCACCTCTCAGATCACATGGGGGGGGGGGCAAAGCGAGGTGAAAATTATCCCGTTGATACAGGAGATGTCGATGCTGGGTTGATGTTGGATACTCAGCCTCTCACTTTATCACTTATGCAACCGAACACCCAACTCACCTTAGGTAAGATTTACGACAAACAGAATGAATGGTTTTAGGGAGAATTAACTAAAGTGGGCGATCGATTGTTGCCGGCAATATAGAGATTTTTTTTCTTCTTTTGTTTCTTAGGAATTATCCATTGATCTATCTTTATCCAACTCATCCAACTCCCAGGTGACTGGAGGTGAAGACAAAGTCAACTCTGGACAGGTTTGTTGCCCAAGACAGGGCAACCACACACAATGGAACCTACTGTAAGTTAGAGTCATCAGTGTGAAGCAAGACTGCAAACCCACCACTTGTTCAGTAGTGAGTTCAAAGTTGCAAATTAAACATTTTGAACGGAAAAACCTTGACAATTGAAAAACAAAACCGCAACTGAATATTGGTTTGGATATAAAAAGACTAAGTTAAAAAGATTAAATATTATTGCAGTAAATTTCTATTGTAGTAACAATGTGAAACAATGCATTTCTACTTTCATTCAACCACAAGCGAAAATGATAACGCTTTCTCAACAAATATGAATACAAACAGAAAAGTAGGTTCCTAACAGTGCATGCTAGTTGTTGTTTTTTTTAAAATATATAACCTTATAACATTATATTCTATATCTACATCTTTAAGAATAGTATGACATGATTTTATCTCTTTATGTGGGCACATAATACATGTAACAGGTGCTCTAATTTGACAAATATCAAATTAGTATTGAGTTTATTTAGTTAATATTTACACACATATTGTAATTAAATAAATAGGGGGGGGGGGGGGGGGTTGGATTGTAACCTTAGCTTGTATTTGACAAGTGTCTAATATACATAAAAAAAAAAAAAAATTGAGCAGATCGTCCAAACCAGTCCATTTTTTCCCCCTAATATTAAGTGGTCATGTAGATCATACATATAATACTCTGTTTTCCAGTAATTTCACTAACTCACTAAAAATCCTAAATATCAGCCTTCTGCTTCACCAGATTGTTGTTTTTTCTTCCTATTCAATTTTGCCTTGATGCACCCTGTTGTGCAGTTCTCTGGAGTCTCCCATGGTTGTGAGCCCCCACACTTTGGAAACCACTTCAATTAAGAATAAGAGACATATTTTGAATTATGAAAAAACAAAGCATTCAAACCACAAACTAGAGAGGAAAAAATTATTATTATTTTATGTACACTTGGAGTTGATTCACATGTCGTACAATGCTGACATAAGCAAAAATCCTGTGTCGTCAAGCTGGTTCTTGTTGAAGCTCTTTTCTCCTGAATAATTTCCGGAGATGAGAGAGCATGAGTTCTCTGAACTTGTCACCCATGAGGAAGTAGAAGACGGGATTAATGACGCTGTGCAAGAAGGCCAGCGGTCGAGAAAATATATACAGGCTCTCAATGTACATCCTTGTACACAGCTGCAGCCCGGCCCAGGGTTGCCGGGATCCTATTCTCACATTCCTCAGCACATGAAAAGGGGAGTAGAGAACCAGAAACATGACCGCGGCTGATACTGCAACCCTAAGAGGCCGCTTGTACGACGACGTCCTGCGCTGCAGAGCTTGTTCCTGAACACGGAGCAGACGGGCAATTTGATGCGAGAAAACACAAAGTCCAAGCAGAGGGAGAAGGTAACCCGTCACGGTTAGCCCTAAGCTGTAGCCTAATATGTCGATATCTCCATTTAAGCTTGCAAAATCCTTGCAACGACTCATATTTCCGTTCTGTAGGTCCCGAATCATCAGTCCTATCATTGGGGTGACTTCCACGTTGACGGCCACCCAGCTCAGCCCCGTTATGATCAGGGCTGTGCGTCGCTTCAGGAGACAGTGGTTTTTGGCCGGATGCTTAATGAGCAGGTAGCGATCCATGCTGAGCCAGCCCATGAAGAGGATTGAAGAGTAAAGATTGACATGCAGGATGTAGCGGTTGAGGATGCAAGCGAAGGGACTGATTCCCGACTGCTTGTGTGCGTACAGGTACGACAGGTGCGGCAGCGTGCAGAGGAACACAAGGTCTGACAACGCCAGGTTGAAGAGGTAAATATTGCAACTCTGCCACTCTGGTAAGCAGAAGATATAGCCAAGTATGACAAAAAGGTTTCCTGGAAAGCCGACGCAGAATTCAAAGGCATAAGAGGGTGAGAGGTAGTATTTCTCCAAAACGTCATCTATGTCTGTACAGTTGAGCACCTGAAAGACAGAGAGAAGGAAGAGAAAGGTGACCAGCATGAAGGAGAAAGGAGAGAGAAGGAGAGAGGAACCAATCAGCTGCCTTGAAATGAGATAAAAGGATAAACTTTAAGAGTAGTTTCCAGGATCAGGTTTCAAAGTTTACATCCAGAGCTATTGATCTTTCACACAACGTAACATCTGGTATTTGATAGGGTAGGACTCACCATGGTGCGAGTTGTTGTGGTAGTTGCCGGTAGCGTGAATAAGGAGTGCAACCACGAGCAGGTGCAGCCGCTATCTGTTCACTGGGAACAGTAAACACAGAGCACTGAGGGTACTGGCGCCTTTTGTATGACAACATCTGAGCACTCTTGCATATGCTATTAGCATGGAGAAATTTTCAAATGCAACTTATATTTACAGTGTGTATGATAGCGCAAACCAAACAGAAGCTGGGATTCATCCTCCAGGGGCTCCCCTCCATTATTCCTGGTTTAAAATGCATGGTCGTTTTGCGTTATCGGTTGCATCAGTCGAGTTGAGTCCATTCAGGCTGAATGAGTGCAATATACTATAATTTATTGTAATAACTATCATACTGTTCAAACATAACCTGAGTATCTCCATAAAGCTGTCATACGACTTGAACCTTATCCTCACGCACATTTTCACAAAAATAGATATTTTATGTGATTATAATGCTGTAATTGTGGCTTTGCGTGTCAGTGTCCATATAATAACTAAATAAAAGCATCAATAAGTTTGTGGGAAAAAAAGCATGTTTGTTTAAAAAAGGCCAATTAAACCCAGAGAAAATCTTTTTATTTGAATACTGTCCCTGAGTATCCCACTAGATTTTAAAGAGTGGGCCCGGCATTCCTTGGTAGGTGTGAGAAAGCTTAAGGAGGGTCAGGGGGATGCTTTACCCTAACATTCTCGCATCCCAGCAGACACCATGATTACAAGAAATAATTAAAGAATCCTTTTTTTTTAAACACACATGTTGAACACATAGGCGTAACAGTTTTGGCAGAACAACCAATCTGATCTTCCAAGAAGAGTTCTGCTTTTTATTACCTATCAATGCCGACGGCAAGTAACAATATGTCTTACCATGTGCAAAGCATCAGGAAGTTTGGCATTAATGAAAAAGCACGAGCGACGGGAGAGTTTCTCCCACATCGTAAAAACCTCCTGTCTGTTTGCAAATGATAATTTTCACAAAACCGTGCCAACGTCTACACTCCGTCTCCAGCTGCTCTATCGGGAATGTTTTTGCTCATCAAAAGAAAGTTATCCTTCAGGTCTTGTGTGACTATGAGGTAAAATGTTGATGTTTGAGCTCGTAAAAGCCCCACAAAGCAGCCAACAAATCCTCATCCGTACGATTGGCTTCAACACCGTATCATAGGTACGTCAACAGTAAAATGTACCTGATTCAAGTCAGTTCAATTTGTTCAGGGTGTCAAAACTCTTTTGCAACGCTTTCACGGAGTCCCGATAATGTGTACGCTTTCCTCGAACAAACAGCAGAAGCCTGTTAGAATCTGAACTGTATTAATAAGAGATCCATCATCTCCCTTTCCATCATAACACTGACGTTGCATTTGCAATGTCCCGTGAGCTGAAAAGCACCTCTGAGCTCAAGTGTAGTTGCCGACGGGAAACCTGACTCAATTTGAAAAAAACTTATTCCAACCATTCTTGCATGTGAGTATTGTTTGGTTTGTCTTTATTCTCATGAGTGAATGCTTTTTTCCCCCCACAGAGACGAATGTACAGATGGAGAAATACGGTAATGCAGAGCGCTTTGGCAACTGGCGTTCTGATTTCAAGGTTGACACTCCGACACTACTTCTCACACACACTGTGCATTACAGAGTAGCAATCGATGGATGCAATTGGTCCAGGAGAGGGGTGTTACACAAAGCACCTACCAGGGTAATTCTTTTTTTTCTTTTTTTATTCAATTAAAAATAAATAAATAAATAAAAAAAAATGACTACTTGGGAGGACTGAGCCATGTGTCCTACTCAACTCTGATCTTAATAAAAAGCAGCATATTACATGGTTTTGATAAGCTCGGTCTTTATGCTTTTCTTGCTCTACATCGGTTAAGTTCTTGTGTTTCTATTCTTTGTTTTTATTTTTATTTTTGTGATGATACCAAATAAAATTGTAGTAATTTGAAACTGTCAAAGATGGGTAAATGAACTGAAGCTGTTCTCAATGACTCTGGGGCCGATAAGGTATAACCATAGAATATATTGGCATATACCCTACTATACCTCCTATACCAAAATATTCAAAATGATTTAAGAACTGCTCGATGTGTCAAATGTGCTGAAGAGTTTGTATTTTTGCTTTTCACTAAAGGCGGCTTTCCTTGGGGTTTAAATTTTTTTTTAAAACATTCCATGGATTTCAAAGTGGTGGAAGGTGTCTGGCAAGAGATATGTGTCGATTTGACCTGGATTTCAATCTGAAAATACTTTATATTTAATATTATCCTCACATATTTCAGAATTTAAGGTTATAACAGCATTTATTTCCTTCAACAATAATCCCAACAATCTATCACACACCCACACTTTATAATCGACGTCAATGGTGCTGTAAGTGAATGGAGAGAAATAAGTAGTTGTCTTTATTGGGTTTAGTTTGCAGTTCCTGAAATATATAGTAACTGGTTAGATTTGATGTTAAGAGGGGTTCATTTGAGAGAAAGGGTGGACACATCAGCGCAGTATTTAAATGCTCCAAAAATATTTTATTGGTAAGTTCCCAAAGTCACCTCCTCAGACTGACACTGCAATTTGTAGCCTTAATGAATTATGAGAGCTGTTTCTGTGATAAGTGGAACCAAGCCTCAGTCAACAACCTCTGGACAGTCTGGCTCAACTCGAAGAGAGAAGCACTCAGAAAAACAGACAACGTGAAAAGAATTAAGGCACAATGGGAGGATCGACCCCCTATATTTGGATTTGGTACATTCAGTATGAGGGATCGTTGTGTTTGCCATCCTAACTCATTAATTAACCCTCCCACCTAATGTTTTACTCCCATCTGCATGACTGTGGACCTGGTTGGTATTTGAAGTACTGGCAAATGTTTCCTTTGTGATAGTCATAATAACCCCCTCGTCTATTTTCTGTACCAGTTCTTTTCCAGACTGTTATCTCAGGGAACTGAAGTCTGTTCAAGCTGACAATTGATGAGAGTTAATTTGTTCTCATGAGAAGTTTCCAGTCCACCGCAAAGAAGCAGACGGTCATCATCACACAAACACTGGGTATGATATTACCTGACGGGGGTCTGGGTTGTCTGCTCTGCCCAAGCTTATGGTCGGTTGCGGGGTAGTGGCACTTTGGGTGGCGGGGCGCGCCGGGGGTTTGTTTCTCGTTAGT